>NC_081372.1:9824167-10001667 GCF_030684315.1 Stegostoma tigrinum
AGATTGCTGTGAATGTTTCAACCTTATCTTTTCCACTGATGTGCTGGGCTCCCTCAACATTGAGGATGGAGATATTTGTGGAGCCTCCTCCTTCAGTGAGCTGTTTTATTGCCCACAACTGTTCACAACTGTAGGTGGCAGGACTGCAGAGCTTAGATCTGATCCATTGATTGTAGGATCACTTAGCTCTGTCTATCACTTGCTGCTTTCATTGTTTGATGTGCAAGTAGTCCTGTTTGCATCACCAGGTTGATACCTCATCCTCAGGCATGCCTGGAGCTGCTCCTGGCATGCCCGCTTGCACTCTTCATTGAACCAGGGTCGATCCCTTGGCTTGATGGTAATGGTTGAGTGGGTGATATGCCGGGCCATGAGGTTATAGATTGTGCTGAATCACAATTCTGCTGCTGTTGATGTTCCTCAGCGCCTCATGGATGCCTAGTGTTGTGTTTCTAGATCTGTGCGAAGCCTGTCCCATCTAGCACAGTGATAGTGCCACACAACATGATGGAGGTTGTTCTCAATGTGAAGGTGGGACCCTTAGGTAAATCTTTCCCCTCTCTCCTTAAACCTATGCCCTCTGGCTTTGGAGGTTCCCGCCCGGGGGAAAAGATATTGTCTATTTACCCATTCCATGCCCCTCATGGTTTTATAAACTTCTATAAGGTCAACCCTCAGCCTCCAACGCTCCAGAGAAAATAGCCCCAATCTACTCAGCCTCTCCCTGTAGCTCAAACCCTCCAACTCAGGCAACATCCTTGAAAATCCTTTCTGAGCCCTTTCAACTTTCACAACATCTTTCCTACAGCAGGGAGATCAGAATTGCACACAGTATTCCAATAGTGGCCTAAACATTGTCCTGTACAGTCACAACATGACCTCCCAACTCCTATACTCAGTGCACTGACCAATAAAGGCAAGCATACTGAATGACTTCTTCACCATCCTGTCTATCTATGACTCCACTTTCAAGGAACTATGTACCTGTACTTCAAGGTCTCTTTGTTCAGCAACACTCCCCAGGACCTTACCATTAAGGGTATAAGTCGTGTCCTGAAATGTGTTTCCAAAATGCAGGACATTTATCTAAATTAAACTCCATCTGCCACTCTTTGCTCCATTGGCCCATTTATTCAATATCCCCTTGTACTCTGACATAACCTTCTTCACTGGCCACCACACCTCCAGCTTTGCTTGGACCTTTCCATATCACTTGCTCATTGTGGAAAAATTTGCAAAGAGAAACACCTCCGACCTGCAGTCCATGAGGAAGTGGTCAGCATGCAGCATCCTCGAGACTCTGAAGGAAAAGGAGAGGGTTGGTCCTGTTGGGTTTCTCCTTGAACAGACTGTCAGTAATTTGGCAGAATGTCCCATCACCAGAACGTTCCAACAAGCACCAAGACATTGCTTGGCTGGTGATGAGAAGGACACTGCTTGTAAGATCCTTCATGTACACCGGGTGTCCATGTGCCACCACACATTACCCGTGAAGCTGCTGTGGGGTGGTGGTGGGAATGAGACTGTCATGCACCTCATTCTGGAATGAGCCTTTGCAAAAAGTCTGGAGAAAGATGCAGTGGTTTTTAATCAAGATTTGTCCCAAGCAGTTCTGTGATGCAGGACTCAGTGCTCTACGGTCTGCTCCCTGGGATATGCATCATCTGTGCCTGGAGGACTATCAACCTGGTGGAAGACTGTCTTTGGTCTGCATGAAACTTGTTGGTCTTCCAGAGCAAGGAGTTGGCCTCAAGTGAGTGTAGCAGACTGGCACATTCCAAGGTTCAGGGCTACATGCTGAGGGTCACTTGGGACAGAAGCACTTCGGCATAGTGGGGAAAGACCACTGTCTAAGTTCTTTCTGTCAAAGTATAATGGGGGTGCATTCAGTTCTCAGGCCTTCTTTGTGCCTCAAATATTTGTAAATGGTGGCCTACATCAGTGAGAAATACCTTCGGCCTTTGTTTTTGCAGGGAACATTAGATCCAATGTTTGTTTTTTTTCTTGATGTACAAAAGACTGTATAAAACTGCTTTAGTACCTGTGAATGTACATAAAGATTTTTTTATGAATAAAGTATATTTTTGCAAAGAAAAATATTAGGGATGGATAATGATTGTGGAACAGCTATCTCCCTTCTCATAAAGGGGAGGCGATGGCCTAATGGTATTATTGCTAGATTATTAATCCAGAGACATAGATAATGCCCTGGGAACCTAGGTTCAAAACCCACCATGGCAGATATTGGAATTTAAATTCAATTTTAAAATATCTGGATTAAGTGTCTAATGATGACTCTGAATTCATTGTCAATTGCTGGGGAAAAGCCCCACCTCGTTCACTAATGTCCTTTAGGGAAGAAAACTGCCATCCTTACTTGGTCTGGCCTACATGTGACTCCTGACCCATGGCACTGTGGTTGACTCTTAACTGCCCTCTGGGAAATTAGGGATGGGCAATAAATGTATTCTGTGTATGAATTAGAAAATGGAATGCATTTGAGAATGTGAGTGTTTACAGGTGAGAGTGGATGTGTGGGTAGGTGTATGTGAATATGTTATTGATTTTAATGGGCAGAACACTCCCCTCCCAGGTATGCAGTGAGGAATCTCAGTGAAGTTAGGAGAAAAGGAAAAAAATCAGAATCTTAAACTCCCCTTATGTTTTGAGTGGCGATTTCAGAATCTCGCCATTGTGTAAAGGACAACCAAATTTCTATGTCCTTGCATCTCTTCAATATCTCAACTCAGCTCAGCTCTACACCACTTCCAATTCTAATCTCCTTTCCTGAGGATCCAGACAGTATTTCAATCTGAGTGGATTCCTGATGGCTGTAGCTCACCTCATTCCTGTCCTAGCCATCGTCCAACTCTACACTGACCATGGCCACCAGTCTCCCCTACCTTCCTGCCAAGCAAGTCAGCACCAGTGAATGACCAACCCTAACCACATCACCCTGCCTATTCTTGGACCAACTCAGACACCACTTGAGCCGTTCAACAATTTTGAGCTTTGAAGAGAGGCCGGATAATCTGGGGTTGTTTTCCTTGGAGCACAGAAGGTTGAGACAGGATCGGATTGAGGTGTATAATATTATGAGGTGCACAGACAGGGTTTTTTTAAAAATATACTCTGGAAGAGGACGTTGCTGGCTCGGCCAGTATTTATTGCCCAAGTCTAATTGATCAGACAGCGGATAAGAATCAGCCACATTGCTGCTAGTCTGGAGTCACATATAGGCCAGAATAGGTAAGGATGGTAGACTTCCTTGCCTAAGGGACAGAAGTGAACAAGATGGGCTTTTCCCAACAATTAACAATGGATTCACAGTCATCCTTAAGAGCAATAGGAAGCAGCTATTCCCCTTAGTTGAAGGACCAATAACAAGTGGACATAATTTTTGGGTGAAATGCAGGAAGTTCAGAGGAGATTTGAGAAAAAAAATTCCTTCACCCAGGGGCTGGTGGGAGGAGGTGTGCAAACACTGCCTTGGAGGCGAGTTGAGGCAGGAAACATCACAATCTTTAAAAAGTGACTGGATGAGAACTTGAAAAGTTGTAACATTTAAGGTTATTGGCCCAGTGCTGGAAAGCGGGATTAATGGAGATTTGGAGTAGATTTTTGTCAGTGCAAGTTCAATGGGCTGAAGGGCCTCTTCTGTACTGTGATTCTGTGACGTGCATCTCTCTACCAGGTCATCCTGGCTGCAGGGACACTGATGCTTGCCTCAAGCACTTGCACATGATGCTCCTTATGGATGGGGATAATGGGAATGCAGATGCTGGAGAATCCAAGATAACAAAGCGTGAAGCTGGATGAACACAGCAGGCCAAGCAGCATCTCAGGAGCACAAAAGCTGACGTTTCGGGCCGAGACCCTTCATCAGAGAGGGGGATGGGGAGAGGGTTCTGAAATAAATAGGTGGGGGGGGAGGCGGACCGAAGATGGAGAGAAAAGAAGATAGGTGGGGAGGAGAGTAGAGGTGGGGAGGTAGGGAGGGGATAGGTCAGCCCAGGGAAGATGGACGGGTCAAGGAGGCGGGATGAGATTAGTAGGTAGGAAATGGAAGTGCGGCTTGAGGTGGGAAGAAGGGATAGGTGAGTGGAAGAACAGGTTAGGGAGGTGGGGACAGGCTGGGCTGGTTTTGGGATGCAGTGGGGGGAGGAGACGAGCTGGGCTGGTTTTGGGATGCAATGGGGGAAGGGGAGATTTTGAAGCTGGTGAAGTCCACATTGATACCATTGGGCTGCAGGGCTCCCAAGCGGAATATGAGTTGCTGTTCCTGCAACCTTCAGACAATCTCGCCTTCCCCCACTGCAGTGTTAATGGGAACTGCAGATGCTGGGGAATCCAAGATAATAAAATGTGAGGCTGGATGAACACAGCAGGCCCAGCAGCATCTCAGGAGCACAAAAGCTGACGTTTCGGGCCTACGCCCTACATCAGAGAGGGGGATGGGGTGAGGGTTCTGGAATAAATAGGGAGAGAGGGGGAGGCGGACCGAAGATGGAGAGAAAAGAAGATAGGTGGAGAGGAGAGGTGGGGAGGACCTCCCCACCTATACTCTCCTTTCCACCTATCTTCTTTTCTCTCCATCTTCGGTCCGCCTCCCCCCTCTCCCTATTTATTCCAGAACCCTCACCCCATCCCCCTCTCTGATGAAGGGCCTAGGCCCGAAACGTCAGCTTTTGTGCTCCTGAGATGCTGCTGGGCCTGCTGTGTTCATCCAGCCTCACATTTTATTATCTTGGATTCCCCCACTGCAGGCCTGTTTTTGTGCTTTATGACTCTGACTAAATTCCTTTCTCACCTCACTGAATTGTGGGCGGCCAGCTTTGATATGGCATAGGGTGTTTACTGCTGCGTTACAGTGTGTCAGGTGGGCAGCTTGTCCTGGGTAAGGACACCGAACAGTCAGGAGGGTGGGCATGTCACTGTACAGCACAGTGCGATGCCAACATCACACTCACAGCTCATGCTGCAAACCTTCTGCCTGTGCAGCAATCTAGTGGCCATGGTCAAATATCAAAGATGATCAGTCCTTCGTGGGGTGCAGTGGAGTGAACCTTGGTCAGTCAAGGTTCTCAAAATTAATCACCGAACTCTGGATGCAGAAAATCTCAGAAATTGCTGGAGAAGCTCAGCAGGTCTGGCAGCATCTGCGGAAAGAGAGAAAAACAGAGTTAACATTTAGGGTCCAGTGGCCCTCCTTCAGAAGTGTTGTGAGTCTGATGAGTCACAAAGGTGGAGAAAAAGGGTCTTAGTCATAGCTTGGATTTTCATCTTGGAGTAAAATATGATTATGTGTTTGTGAAGAGTCTGAATTGAGCCTCAGATAGATTTCAGACAGAAGGATGGAGTCAGTGATGGAGAAACAGAGATTGTAGCAGAGGCCAAACACCTCTACTCCCTTTAACATTTCTACCTCACTAGGTCTATGTACAGCAGCGACTTTTGGAGCTGAAAGTCAATGTGTCTGCTCCCTGGGTGCCATTGGCAGACCCTCTGAGCTGCCCTGCATCTTAAGGGGGCATAATGCCTTCTGTCTTCCAAATATTTAATAGAGACTGGGTTTTGCTCCTGCAGCAGAGGATATTTGATTGTTTCGGAATGGTAAGGGGATTGAGAGAGAAGCTGCTGAATTCCAGCTGGGCATCACCAGAGTCAATCTGGAAACTGATGCTTTCAGATGATATCACTAAAGTCTGGGTGTGAAATGGGAGGGGGTCAAGGTTCGATTCTCTGGGGCACCAGAGGCAGTGATACATGATTGGGAGGTGATCGCATAACGGGTGATTTGATGATAACAGGATCAGACTGGAGCTGGATGGGAGCAGCTGGATTACAGCAGAGCGATGTGGGATAGAATTGTGTGGTGACCTGTGGCAGAGGCAGAAGACAAGCTGAGAGGAATTAGCTTTGTGAAATATTTGGACTTTGAGTATAATTCAAATGCCTGATGCTTAAAGCCTATCATTGATGTAGTAGGCTATCTACATTATGACCAGTTAGAATTTCTCTCTCGCCTTGGCTTCTTCTGCCTCTCTCTCTGGATTCCTCTTTCTTTCCCCTCACTCTCGCCCACTCTCCCTGTCTCTGTCTCTCTTTCTCCCTTGCTTTTTCTCTCGCTCTTTCTAGTTTCATATCTCTCCCTCCTTGGCTTCCTCTTTCCCTCTATCTCTCTATCCCTGTCTCTCTCTCTCTCTCTCTCTCTCTCTCTAGTTCTAGAGGTACACAGAATGAGACGCAGATAGTGCAGTGCTCATGACAACACTTGCAAGAACAATTATCTGGAAGAAGCATGAGACATATAACAGAATCGTTAACCCATCACCGTATTTCACTCCTCTGTGCAAGCACCCAGCTCCCCAGAGATGCAGAAACTTGCAGTGTATCAGAAGTTCTGTAACAATTTGTGCGATCCTTCCAATGGGCGGTGATTCAGTTTGCAGCTTGAGCTACAGATGAGAGAATGGGACAGAACGACATGCGAGAACGTTTAACAAATGTCAAGAATTTATTCCTCTCCCTCTCGGGCATCGGTACAACTCTCGCCTTCGTGATGATTTGTCTCCTGCTGCAGACATTCATAAAACTTTTATAAACAGCATTCCAGCTTTATTCCTTCGGAAATGTAGATGCTTCTGGTTTAACTGATGAATTAGCTTCAGCTCCTGACATGAAATCATCCATGTATCTCAGTTAGCAGGCGTGACAATTTCATTTCAGAGGCCTCTGCTGACTGAGCA
Source organism: Stegostoma tigrinum (assembly GCF_030684315.1). Lineage (NCBI taxonomy): Eukaryota > Metazoa > Chordata > Chondrichthyes > Orectolobiformes > Stegostomatidae > Stegostoma > Stegostoma tigrinum. The sequence continues at coordinate 9,830,917 of NC_081372.1, forward strand.
GTAAATCTCCAATGTTGGAGATGGAGGCGAGAAAACTGCCCACAGTGATCTCTTGCAGGGGGGGAGCGAAAGAGGATGAGAACCGAACAACACCCCATGTGGCTTTATTGTGAGTGAAGGTCAGAAAGTAGAACATGATCCAATGGGAAATTTGCTGCTATTTTGAAAACAGGGGTATCAAGATACAAGGAGTGCACTCGCCATCTCTTTGCAGTATCTTGTTTTACAATCAGTTTGGCTTTGCCCCCTCTCCTACTCTGGAACATCCTTCAGTCCCTTGCGTCCTCCAAATTCTCTGCTTCACTCCAGTTCTGGCTTCTTGAGTCTGAAATCTCTGATTTTACTCACTTGATCAAACACAAAGTTGCTGGAAAAGCTCAGAAGGTCTGGCAGCATCTGTGAAGGAGGAAACAGAGTTAACGTTCTAGGTCCGGTGACCCTTCCTCAGAACTGATGGTGGCTGAGAAAAGGTCAGTTTATACGCAGAAAATAGGGAGGTGGGTGGGGGAGGGAGTAAACGATAGGATAGAGCCCAAAGAGAGAGAAAGACAGTTGGACAGACAAAGGAGTTGCTAACGATCAGGCTGGGAGGGTGAGTAGTTGTTAAAGGGGACTGTTAGTGACTAACAACAGGGGGTGTGTAATGGCAGGCTATGTGGTTACAAGGCCTGGCATCTGGGGTGGGGGCTGGGACATGATAGAGTTCAGGCCCTAAAAGTATTGAACTCAATATTGAGTCCGGAGGGCTGTAGGGGCCCCAAGCAGAAAATGAGGTGTTGTTCCTCCAGCATGTGTTGGGCTTCACTGGAATGCTGTAGCAAGCCAGAGACAGAGATGTTGGCCAGGGAGCAGGGTGGTGTGTTAAAGTGGCAGGCAACAGGTAGCTCAGGGTCTTTTTTGCGAACAGAATGTAGATGTTCTATGAAGTGGTCGCCAAGTCTATGCTTCATTCCCCAATGTAGAGGAGACCACATTGTGAGCAGCCAATGCAGTAGACTAGATTCTGGGAAGTGCAGGCGAAGTGTTGTTTCACCTGGAAGGTGTGTTTGGGCCCTTGGATAGTGGGGAGGGAGGAGGTAAATGGGCAGGTGTTACACCTGTGCCAGTTGCAGGGGAAGGTGTCGTAGAGCTGTGGGAGGGTGTTGGGGGTGAAGGAAGTGTGCACCAGGGTATCCCGGAGGGAACGGTCCTGCGGAGGGCAGACAAGGGAGGGGAGGGGAATATGTGTATGGTGGTGGCATCTCGCAGGAGGCGGCGGAATGGCATCTGATGAGCTTCTGGATGTGGATACTGGTGGGATGGTAGGTGAGGATAAGGGAAACCCTATCGCTGTTGTGGAAGGAAAAAGAAGGGGAGAGGGCGGAAGAGCGGGAGATGGGTTGGACCTGGTTGAGGGCCCTGTCAACAACAGAGCTGAGGAATCCTCGGTTGAGGAGAAGGTGGACAAGTCGGATGCTCCCTTGTCGAAGTTGGCCTCATCTGAGCATATGCGACGGAGACGGAGGAACTGAGAGAATGGGATGGAGTCTTTACAGGAAGTGGGGCGTGAAGATGTATAGTTCAGGTAGCTGTGGGAGACAGTGAGTTTGTGATGGATATTCGTGACCAGCCTATCCCCAGAAATGGAAACAGAAATGTGGAGTAAGTGAAGGGAGGAGTCAGAGGTAGACCAGGTGAAAGTGAGGGCAGGCTGGAAATTGGAGGTGAAATTAATGAAGTTTTCCAATTCCAGACGAGAGAGGGAAGCAGCACTAATGATATCATTGATGTGTTTTTAATCATGTTTTTAATCATTTGCGTGTTAGTTCCTGAATCCCCTCAGAATGTGGTAACATAGTCATGCATAGGATGAGGGCAATACTCATTTTTGCCTATTCCTAATTGCCCAGAGGGCAGTTCAGAATCAACCACATTGCAGTGAGTCTGGAGTCATGTGTATGCTAGACCAGGTAAGGATGGCAAATTCCTTCCCTAAAGAACATTAGTGAACCAGATAGATTTTTTTTTCAGAAAATTGAGTTTCACAGTCATTATTAGACCCTTAATTCCAGTTCTTTTTGTTGAATTCAGATTTCACCATTTTCCACCACAGGATTTAAACTCAGGTCCTCAAAATCTCAAATGGATTTTGGGATTGATTGTTGTACAATGGTATCACTGGGCCATGTGACTGGACTAGCAGTCCCAGGGTGTGGAGCAGATGGAAACATACACTGGTAGAATTTTCATGACAATTAGTAATGGATTCGTGATCAACAGTCAACTCTTAACTTCAGATTTTCTTTTAATTGAATTCAAATTCCACCATCTGCTGTGGTGGGATTTGAACATGTGTGTCTGGGTTAACAGTCCGGCACTAATACCACTAGGCCATTGACTCCCCAAGGCTAATTGGAGCTTTTCTGTGCCCAGTACTACCAGGGGCCCATACTGAGGCGAGATGAGGATTGGTGGGGTGAGTTTGGCAGTATGGGAAAGTGGGGACAGCCCCTCGATCACTACCTCCTTTGAGGGAGGGACCCCTGAGGATCTACATGTGAGGGTGTGCCCTCACAGTCATCTGACTTGATATATACTACAACTGAAGTGCACTTTCACATCCCACAGCAGACTAACATGCACAAAAGCTATCCCACATAGCCAAAACCAGGAGGGGGCAACGTAAATTCCCCACTCCAGTGGCAGGGACCCCAGCTCATCGGTGTAGAAGACAAGGCAGGAGCATTTGCAACATCTTCAGCCAGAAGTGCCAAGTAGATGATCCCATCACCACCTCCTGTGGAGGACCCCAGCATTACAGATACCAATCTTCAGCCAATGTGATGAATTCAACATGATATCACGAAAGTGCTGAAGGTAGTGGATACTCCAAAGTCCCTGACAACTTTCTGACAATATCTTGGAAGAATTAGCCGAGCCCTGAGCAAAGTTGTCCCAATGCAGCTCCAGGGTCGCCTTTCGCCCAGCAGGAATGTCCTGTGCAGGGATTGGTTAGCTCAGTTGGCTGGATGGTTGGCTGGCCAACATCTCCCGCACCAGCTGAGCTTACTATTAAAGAGAACAAGGTGTAAAGCTGGATGTACACAGGAGGACAAGAAGCATCAATTAAAGATTCTCCCTCTTGCCTTGCCTGAGGCTTGGGACCATTAGCACGACCAGTTGTCTCTCTCTCCAATGAGAGACCAGCCCTATATGTCTCTGGGGTTAGAATAACTTTACTATGTTCTGTCCACAAAATCCAGGAGATGTTCTGTAGGTGTGAAACTTGAGTTCTATAAAAATCTGGAGTTAAAAACTAGCTTGAAGACAACCTCAATAATTGCGGTAAATACCCCTTTGGTTTGCTAATGCCCTTTATGGAAAGAAATCTGCTGCCCTTACCTGGTCTGGCCTATGTGTAACTGTCATACAACACTGTGATTGATTCTAGAATGCACTGTAAAGTGGCCTGCCACTGTACCCGATGTGGCTCTGTTCACATCAACCAACTCCCCCTCCCACTCCCTGGGTGAAATGTCCATCCTGGGCCTGCTTCAGTATCACAATGACGCCACCTGGAAACTGGAGGAGCAGCACCTCATATTCCGCCTTGGGAGCCTACAGCCCAATGGTCTCAATGTGGATTTCAAATTTCAAAATCTCCCCACCCCCGCCTCATCCCACCACCAACCCTCCACTCATCCCTGCTTCCTTGACCTGACACAGCCTGTCCATCTTCTCTCCCACCAATCTGTTCCTCCTACCTCATTGACCAATCCCCACCACTCCTTATCTGCACTCATCTATCACCTTCCCACCTACCTTCTCTAGCCCCATCCCTCCTCTCTCTATTTATTTTGGAGCTCCCTTCCCCCTCCTCCATTTTTGAAGAAAGATCCTGACCTGACCCGGCACCTTCCCCTGCAACCGCAGGAAGTGCTACACTAGCCCCCACACCTCCTCCCTCACCCCCATCCCAGGGCCCAAGTTGACTTTCCATATTAAGCAGATGTTCACCTGCACATCTGCCAATGTGGTATACTGTATCGCTTGTACCAGGTGTGGCTTCCTCTACATTGGGGAAACCAAGCGGAGGCTTGAGGACCGCTTTGCAGAACACCTCCGCTCGATTCGCAATAAACAACTGCACCTCCCAGTCGCGAACCATTTTAACTCCCCCTCCCATTCTTTAGACAACATGTCCATCATGGGCCTCCTGCAGTGCCACAATGATGCCACCCGAAGGTTGCAGGAACAGCAACTCATATTCCACTTGGGAACCCTGCAGCCCAATGGTATCAATGTGGACTTCACAAGCTTCAAAATCTCCCCTTCCCCCACTGCATCCCAAAACCAGCCCAGCTCGTCCCCTCCCCCCACTGCATCACTAAACCAGCCCAACTCATCCCCGCCTCCCTAACCTGTTCTTCCTCTCACCTATCCCCTCCTCCCAGCTCAAGCCGCACCTCCATTTTCCACCTACCAACTTCATCCTGCCTCCTTGACCTGTCTGTCCTCCCTGGACTGACCTATCCCCTCCCCACCTCCCAACCTCCCCACCTACACTCTCCTCTCCACCTATCTTCTCCTCTATCCACCTTCGGTCCACCTCCCCGTCTCTGCCTATTTATTTCAGAACCCTCTCCCCATCCCCCTCTCTGATGAAGGGTCTGGGCCTGAAACGTCAGCTTTTGTGCTCCTGAGATGCTGCTTGGCCTGCTGTGTTCATCCAGCTCCACACTTTGTTAACCTGGCCTGAAATGTCAGCTTTCCTGCTCCTCTGATACAGCCTGACTTGTTGTACTCCTCCAGCTCCACGCTGTGTTATCGCTGACTCCAACATTTGCAGTTCTCACTATCTTAAGGCCTAATATACCACTCATTTTTGAGATAATATGGGTGTGCAATAAATGCCGACCCAGTCAGTGATGTGCACACATTCAGAATGATTTTTATTTTGAAAATCCAATCCAATTAATTACCACCATAGAGTTTACTCTGGGACATTAGCAAAGTGATGGACGGGATCATTGACAGTGCTGTCATGTGGTTCTTGTTCAGCAATAACCTATTCAGTGATGCCCAGCTTGGATTCCACCAGGTCCATTCGACTCCTGACTTCGTCACAGCCTTGGTTCAAACGTGGATAAATGAGCTGAATACCAGACGTGAGGTGAGAATGACAGACATTGACATCAAGGCCACAAGTGTGGCATTAAGAAACCCCAGCAAAACTGGGATTAATGGTGATCTTTCTCCTGTCACTTAAATGGTTGAGTTTGCTTGTAAGTTGGCGTTCTTGCTTTAGTTCTGATAAGTACAAGGAGTGAAGCTTCTGCACCACTTTGCAAGAAGGCTCAAGATCTGTACAATCAAGCAACTGATTCCTTCTTATTTTCCCTTGATCAATCCTCATTCTACTTGATGGAGTTCCTCAGCCTTCCTTTACCTCACTTGTTTCTTTGTGGCTGCTGATCCATTTCTCCTGGTTTCACATTTCACTGATATCAATTCTATCAATGTTCCCTGTTTTCACTGTAAGAAATATCCCAAATACTATAACCTAAAACCTCAACTCAAGGTGAACACATGCTCATTATTTCCAGTTGTATGGTTTGGAAGGTTTAAGTGATGGCAACAATATATTATACATAGAATATGTGCAATCTAAATGGAGTGATCGTAATGAGGTTAGCCAGGTTCCCTGATTGGAACTGTTAATCTGGTCCAATCAGCGAGCCCTGGCTGACAGATAACAACAGATGTCAGACATACTCAGTCTGAGAGCTGCCCTGGATAATAGTCAAATAGGACTAGCTGACTGGCATATAATGTAACACCTTACAGCTGTCTACTCAAAATGGAGTAGACAGGTGATGAATAAAAGAAACTTAGTGATTTTTGAGGACAACAACTTGCATTTTTAGATAGCGTATTTACCTTAGTAATAGGTCCTGAGGTGTTGCGCAGGAATGATCAGATGACCAAAAACTGACTGGTCAGAGGACCAGAGATAATGGGAACTGCAGATGCTGGAGAATTCCAAGATAATAAAATGTGAGGCTGGATGAACACAGCAGGCTAAGCAGCATCTCAGGAGCACAAAAGCTGACGTTTCGGGCCTAGACCCTTCATCAGAGAGGGGGATGGGGAGAGGGTTCTGGAATAAATAGGGAGAGAGGGGGAGGGGGACCGAAGATGGAGAGTAAAGAAGATAGGTGGAGAGAGTGTAGGTGGGGAGGTAGGGAGGGGATAGGTCAGTCCAGCGAAGACGAACAGGTCAAGGAGGTGGGATGAGGTTAGTGGGTAGCTGGGGGTGCGGCTTGGGGTGGGAGGAAGGGATGGGTGAGAGGAAGAACCGGTTAGGGAGGAGGAGACAGGTTGGACTGGTTTTGGGATGCAGTGGGTGGGGGGGAAGAGCTGGGCTGGTTGTGTGGTGCAGTGGGGGGAGGGGACGAACTGGGCTGGTTTAGGGATGCAGTAGGGGAAGGGGAGATTTTGAAACTGGTGAAGTCCACATTGATACTATTAGGCTGCAGGGTTCCCAGGCGGAATATGAGTTGCTGTTCCTGCAACCTTCGGGTGGCATCATTGTGGCAGTGCAGGAGGCCCATGATGGACATGTCATCTAGAGAATGGGAGGGGGAGTGGAAATGGTTTGCAACAGGGAGGTGCAGTTGTTTGTTGCGAACTGAACGGAGGTGTTCTGCAAAGCGGCCCCCAAGCCTCCGCTTGGTTTCCCCAATGTAGACGAAGCCGCACCGGGTACAGTGGATGCAGTATACCACATTGGCAGATATGCAGGTGAACCTCTGCTTAATGTGGAATGTCATCTTGGGGCCTGGGATGGGGGTGAGGGAGGAGGTGTGGGGACAAGTGTAGCATTTCCTGCGGTTGCAGGGGAAGGTGCCGGGTGTGGTGGGGTTGGAGAGCAGTGTGGAGCGAACAAGGGAGTCACGGAGAGAGTGGTCTCTCCGGAAAGCTGACAGGGGAGGGGATGGAAAAATGTCTTGGGTGGTGGGGTCGGATTGTAAATGGCGGAAGTGTCGGAGGATAATGCGTTGTATCCGGAGGTTGGTAGGGTGGTGTGTGAGAACGAGGGGGATCCTCTTGGGGCGGTTGTGGCGGGGGCGGGGTGTGAGGGATGTGTTGCGGGAAATACGGGAGACGCGGTCAAGGGCGTTCTCGATCACTGTGGGGGGAAAGTTGCGGTCCTTAAAGAACTTGGACATCTGGGATGTGCGGGAATGGAATGTCTTATCGTGGGAGCAGATGCGGCGGAGGCGGAGGAATTGGGAATAGGGGATGGAATTTTTGCAGGAGGGTGGGTGGGAGGAGGTGTATTCTAGGTAGCTGTGGGAGTTGGTGGGCTTGAAATGGACATCAGTTACAAGCTGGTTGCCTGAGATGGAGACTGAGAGGTCCAGGAAGGTGAGGGATGTGCTGGAGATGGCCCAGGTGAACTGAAGGTTGGGGTGGAAGGTGTTGGTGAAGTGGATGAACTGTTCGAGCTCCTCTGGGGAGCAAGAGGCGGCGCCGATACAGTCATCAATGTACCGGAGGAAGAGGTGGGGTTTGGGGCCTGTGTAGGTGCGGAAGAGGGACTGTTCCACGTAACCTACAAAGAGGCAGGCATAGCTGGGGCCCATGCGGGTGCCCATGGCCACCCCCTTAGTCTGTAGGAAGTGGGAGGAGTCAAAAGAGAAGTTGTTGAGTGTGAGGACGAGTTCAGCTAGGCGGATGAGAGTGTCGGTGGAGGGGGACTGGTCGGGCCTGCGGGACAGGAAGAAGCGGAGGGCCTTGAGGCCATCTACATGCGGAATGCAGGTGTACAGGGACTGGATGTCCATGGTGAATATGAGGTGTTGGGGGCCAGGGAATTGGAAGTCCTGGAGGAGGTGGAGGGCGTGGGTGGTGTCACGGACGTAGGTGGGGAGTTCCTGGACCAAAGGGGAGAAAATTGAGTCCAGATAGGTGGAGATGAGTTCGGTGGGGCAGGAGCAGGCTGAGACGATGGGTCGGCCAGGGCAGGCAGGTTTGTGGATTTTGGGAAGGAGATAGAAACGGGCCGTGCGGGGTTGGGGAACAATGAGGTTGGAGGCTGTGGGTGGGAGGTCCCCTGAGGTGATGAGGTCGTGAATGGTGTTGGAGATGATGGTTTGGTGCTCGGGTGTGGGGTCACGATCGAGGAGGCGGTAGGAGGTGGTGTCGGAGAGTTGGCGTCTGGCCTCGGCGATGTAGAGGTCAGTGCGCCATACTACCACTGCGCCTCCCTTGTCTGCGGGTTTGATGGTGAGGTTGGGGTTGGAGCGGAGGGAGCGGAGTGCTGCCCGTTCTGCGGGGGAGAGGTTGGAGTGGGTGAGAGGGGTGGAGAGGTTGAGGCGGTTAATGTCTCGACGGCAGTTGGAGATGAAGAGGTCGAGGGAGGGTAGGAGGCCTGGGGGTGGTGTCCAGGAGGAGGACTTGTGCTGGAAGCGGGTGAAGGGGTCAGTGGAAGGAGGGTTGGGTTCCCGGTTGAAGAAGTAGGCATGGAGGCAAAGACGGCGGAAAAACTGCTCTATGTCCAACCGTGACTGGTATTCGTTGATGTGTGGTTGTAGGGGGACAAAGGTGAGCCCCTTGCTAAGGACTGACCGTTCGTCCTCAGTCAGTGGGAGGTCTGGGGGGATGGTGAAGATGCGGCAGGGCTCAGTGTGGCTGTCTTCCCTGGGGTTGCTGGCTGTGGAGGTTGTGGGCGGAGCGATGAGGTCGTCGGCCGTGGTCAGAGGACCAGCTTTCTAGAAGCATCCCGGAGAGGCAGAGAGGTTTAGGGAGCCGGTGGTAGGGGGTGGGGTGTATGGATTCTGGAACTTTGGGTCAAAGGCATGGCTGCCAATGTTGGAGCAATGAAAATCAGGGATGTACGAGTGGCTGGTGTTGGGGAAGTGTGGATGCCTTGGAGTGTTGCAGGGCTAGAAGAGATCATACAGACACAGGGAATTTGCCAAACCCTTTCTCACCCAATATAATGGTACATTCCTCCTCCTTTTCCAACTCCTCCATCCCTTCCCCTTCATCACCATTCAACGTGCTCCTTCATTCCCTACAATGCCTGGTATTCCATTCCCTGTTCTTTATTCATTAGTCAACAGCATCCACAGAATTTCTGAGTTATAGATCAGAACTTATGACAACTAGGCCCATTGAATGTGTTTTATTTAAACGTGTTACAGTTTCCTAAATTGCATTCTTCTCAATGTGTATGTGTATAAATTCATTTTGTTCCAGTTTCTGACCTATTCTTGGATGAAATAACTCAACAGAGGCCAGTATGCTGTCATCAAGTCACCCTTTATTTACACATGGAGAGTCCTTAACAATATCCAGCTCTGAGTGAACAGGATGATACTCCTCTTCTGATCTGTCAGCCAGGACTCCCTGATTGGACCAGATTAACATCCCCAATCAGGGAAACCATATTCCATAAGGTCCACCTGGCTGACCTCATTACAATCACTGCAGTTGGCTTAGCACAAAGTAAATAAATAGTCTGGCTGCCTTTGATTAAAAGAAAATCAAACTCCAATTGATGCTGTTTGCATTGACCTTCAAGCTATCTTCAGAAAAAGTTCATGGACACTAATGGATGACCAATAGTAGCGCCCCCTTCCCTCCACTCCCCACCATTTATCCCATAATATTTTAAAACAAATGACTGTGGAATCTAACAAAGGACTCACTGTTGCCACCTTATGGTAATATTTGCATGTTTAATCAGCTGGTAAGTTGGACTGTTGTCACTCAAGGAATTCAGCTCTGCATAAATAAGATAAAAAGCAAGAAAAGGGTTCTTGTGGTAGTGATCCATTTTTGGGGCAAGAGACATGGCCTCAAGTTCCACCTACTCCAGAGGCCTGGAAGAACATCTTTGAGTGTTTTGATTAGAAAACAGATATGTCGCAAAGAAAGGCTGCATTCATACAGTGCTTTCCAAAACAACAGGATATCAGCATGAGCTTTACAGCTAACAAAGTACTTCTGAAGGGTACACACTGTTGTAATGTAGGGAACCACTATGCACACAACAAGCTGCCAGGAACAGCAATTTGATACTAACCAGCTCATCTGTTTTTTTCTGAATTTGATTGATGGAGAAATATCATCAAGGACACCAGGGTTAACTCAAACAAGCACAGCAAGTGTGCACAAGAGAAACAGAGTTAACGTTTTGAGTCTGGTAGGATGAGTGATAGTGCACCGGAAACTGTTTTTCTCTCTCTGCAGAGGCTGTCAGATTTGCTGAGTTTCTCCAGCATTTTCTGTGATTGTTTCAGATTACCAGCACCTGCATTGTTTTAATTTTACAGCAGGGAGAACTGTTTTGCTCTTCTTTGAAATAATGCCTTGGTATATGTCACATCGAACTGAAAAGGCAAATGAGACCTTGGTTTGAGATGTGAAAATTTGAAAATCAGAAAGATGCCTAAGATATCCGCTGAAAGACAACACCACCAGCAATATAAGGCAGAACTGCAGCATGTCAAACTTCTCCTCCAGCAATGCAGGACAGCACTGCAGTGTGTCAGACTTCTGCAGCAATGCAGCACAGCACTGCAGTATGTCAGGCTTCTACAGCAATGCAGCACAGCACTGCAGTGTCAGGTTGAATGTATGCACTCGAGTCCTGGAATAGGATTTGAAAAAGCAGAGACGAGGGTGTGATCAACGGAGCCTCGGTGGGCAAGTATGTTAGGAAATGAATGTACCAGTGGGTGAATGACGAGAGACTTTCCGAGAACCTGGAACATAGGATCAAAAACAGCGGTTTGAATAATTTCTCCACATGAGCGAACCATCAACTTGTCTCACTGCCTGAATCCACCTTCCTGCCCCATGTAATTCACCCGCACCACCCCCCACTGAAAACACCTCTCAGACTCGAGTGTCACTGAATAGGTTAGACTTTCACCTCAGTAAAAGGAGACAATTCACCCCATTGCATGTGAAAGAGTTGCATTTAAATCTTTCCTGCCATTCTTGCACCATTTTACATTTTTCTCTAATATTTATTCACCTTCCAGTTTCCCTTGCAATGCTGAATTTTGTTTCTATTCCAGTTTGCAGTTGTGTTTTTTGTCTCCACAGCATACGATCTTTGCACCTCTCCCCCTTCCCCTGGTGATGGTTTCAAATTGTTACCAACTCCCCAGTCCAGGGATGTAACTTTTCATCTTTCTCTTATCAAGTCCATACATCATTTTCACATCCAGACATGAACCTTCTGAATTCTAAGGAATTTCTTTTTGTCTGGCCTCCCCTCATATAACTAAAATTTATTGCCCTAATAAATCATAAGATCATTAGATATAGGAGCAGAATTAGGCTATTTGCTCCATCAAGTCTGCTCCACCATTCAATGATATGTTTCTCAACCCCACTCTCCTGCCATCTACACATAAACCTTGACTCCTTTACTAATAAAGAGCATGTCTATCTCTGACTTAAATACACTCAATGACTTGGCCTCGTCAGCTGTCCATGACAGATTCGCCACCCCCTCACTGAGGAAATTCTCCTCATCTCAGTTCTAGAGGGTCGTCCCTTTGCTCTGCGGCTGTACTGTCGGGTCTGTATCTCTCCTACAAATGGAAATGTCTTCCCTACATTCACTTCATCTGGCCCTTTCAGCCTTCTGTAAGTTTCAATCAGATACACCCTCATCCTTCTAAACTCCATTGAATAGAGACCCAAAGTCCTCAACCGTTCCTTTTATGATGAGCTCTTCATTCCCAGGATCATTTTTGTAAACTCCCTTGGGATCCTTCCAATGGCAACAGATCCTTCCTTAGATACGGGGCTCAAAACTGCTCACAATATTCCAAATGTGGTCTGTCTGGAGCCATATACAGCCCCAGCAGTACACCTCTGCTTTTGTGTTCTAGCCCTTTTGAAATGAACGCTAAAGTTGTATTTGCCTGCCTAACTGCCAAATGAGCCTGCATGTTAAGCTTGTAAGAACTTTTTTTCCTCTATTTATTCATGGGATGTGGGCATCTCTGGCCAGGCAGCATTTATTGTCCATTCCCAATTGCCCAGATGGCAGTTAAGAGTCAACCACATTGCAGTAGGTCTGGAGTCTCATGTAGGCCAGACCAGGTAAGGATGGCAGTTTCCTTCCCTAATGGACATTAGTGAACTAGATGGGTTTTTCCCCCAAAATCAACAATGGATTCATGGTCATCATTGGACTCTTAATTTCAGATACCTAATTGAATTCAAATTCCACCATCTGCTATGGCGGGATTCGAACCCAGGTTCCCAGAAGGTTATCCTGGTCTCTGGATTAACAGGCAAGTGATAGTACGACTAGGCATTGCCTCCCCACTAGAGTCCCAAGACCCTTTGCATTTCGGGTTTCCGAAGCCTTAATTCATTTAGAAATTAATCCACACCTGTATTCTTCCTACCAAAATACATACCCTCACATTCTCCCACATTGTATTCCTTCTTTACCTACTCTCTCAGCCTGTCCAAGCCCTTCTGCAGCCTCACTGCTTTTTCAACATTTCCTATCCCTCCACCTATCTTTGTGACATCTACAAATTTTGCAACAATGCCCTCAGTTCCTTCATCCAGATCATTAATGTACAATGTGAATAGTTGTGTTCCCGACACAGGTCACTGCAGAACCCCACTAGACACCGGCTGCCATCTTAAAATAAAGACCCCTTTATCGCTGCTCTCTGCTTTCTGCCTGTCAGCCAATTCTCTTGCTCAGAACATCATGGATTATTAGCTTATTTAACAGCCACCTGTGTGGCACCTTGTAAAGGCCTTCTAAAAATCCAAATAGATCACGTCCACGGCTCTCCTTTGTCTAACTTGCTCAACACCTGAAAGAATTCTAACAGATTTGTCAGGCATGACCTCTCCTTGACAAAGTCATGCTGACTCAGCCCTATTTTACCATGCACTTCCATGTACTCCACAAACTCAGCTTTAACAATGGACTCTAAAATCATATCAATGACCGAGGTCAAGCTAACCAGCCTATAGTCTTTGACCCTTCTTTAAACAGGAGTGTTACATTAGCCAAAAAAATTCCCAAAGAACTGCGGACGCTGGAAATCAGAAACACAAACAGAAATTGCTGGAAAAACTCAGCAGGTCTGGCAGCATCTGCGGAGAGAAAACAGAGTTAACGTATCAGGTCCAGTGACCCTTCTTCAGCACTTCAGACCTGCTGAGTTTTTCCAGCAATTTCTGTGTTTGTGTTATGTGAGCCATTTTCCAGTCCTCTGGGACCCCTCCCTGATGCCAGTGATTCCTGAAAGATCACCACTAACATCTCTACAATCTCTTCCACTATCTCCTGCAGAACCCTGAGCTGTAGTCCATCTGGTCTGCGTCATTTATCCACCTTCAGATCTTTCAGCTTCTCCAGCACCACCTCCTTAGTGATGGTCACCACACTCACCTCTGACCCCTCACTCCCTTGAAGTCCTGGTATGCTGTTGATATCTCCCACTGTGAAAACTACTGTGAATCCTATGTGTGTGAATCCTCACATAGACATACAAACATTAACAAACACACAGGTGAAAAAACGCGTAGACATACAAAAACATAGATATACAGATATTTAGGCACATACACAGCAACACAAACACAGACATGCAAACACTGAAACACATAAACACACACACACACACACACACACACACTCTCCCCCTCTCACACACACACACTCCATCTCTCACATATACACACTCTCTCCCCCCCTCTCTCTCTCACACACACTCTCTCTCCCTCTCTCATACACACACACACTCTCCCCCTCTCACACACACACACACTCTCTCTCCCTCTCTCATACACACACACACACACACACACACTCTCCCCCTCTCACACACACACACACTCTCTCTCCCTCTCTCATACACACACACACACACACTCTCCCCCTCTCACACACACACACAATCTCTCTCCCTCTCTCATACACACACACACACACACACACACACACTCTCCCCCTCTCACACACACATACACTCTCTCTCCCTCTCTCATACACACACACACTCCATCTCTCACATATACACACTCTCTCCCCCCCTCTCTCTCTCTCACACACACACACTCTCTCTCCCTCTCTCATACACACACACACACACACACACTCTCCCCCTCTCACACACACACACTCCATCTCTCACATATACACACTCTCTCCCCCCCTCTCTCTCTCACACACACACACTCTCTCTCCCTCTCTCATACACACACACACACACACTCTCCCCCTCTCACACACACACACTCCATCTCTCACATATACACACTCTCTCCCCCTCTCTCTCTCACACACACACACACTCTCTCTCCCTCTCTCATACACACACACACACACACACACACACACACACACACATACTCTCCCCCTCGCTCTCTAACACAGACACACACATATACGTACATACATTTTGCACAATCTTTTTCAGAAGGAACACTTAATAATTCTGAGAAGTGAGATCCTTCTAGTGGAGTTCTGGCCACTCATTGCCCTGAAACATCAAGTCAGCTTTTCCCTTCACAGATGCTGTCAGAACTGAGATTTTCCAGCATTTTAGTTTATATTAGTCCATTAGCTTATGAGCCCCCATTTGTGACTTGTAACACTGTAACACCCACCCAGCTTGGGTAAATAACAACTTGCATTTAGGTGGCACCTTTAATGAAGAAAAAGAGTACTATCAGACAGAAAATTGACACTGAGGCACAGATGGAAAATTCCACAGCATGTTTTTACTATCAGCCAAAGTCTCAAGTGCTTTATAGCCAATGTGGTACATTTGAAGTGCAGTCACTATTGTAATGTAGGAAATGCCAGAGTCAAGATACACATAGTAGGATCTGACGAACAGCAGTGTGAAAATAACTACATAATCTATTTATGTGTTGTTGATTGAAGGTTAAAAATTGGGAGATATTCCCTTTTTTGGAATTATAGACCCCTACAGTGAAGAAAGAAGCTATTCAGCCCATCGAATCTACGCTAACCCTCCAAAGAGCATCCCACCCTGTCTCTCTAACTCCACATTTGCCACAGTTAACCCACCTAGCATGTAGATGGCTGGACACTATGGGCAATTTTGCACAGCCAATCAACCTAACCTCCAAATCTTTGGACTGTGGGAGGAAACCAGAGCATCCCCACATAGGCACAGGGAGAATGTACAAACTCCACACAGACAATTACCTAAGGCTGGAACTGACCCTAGGTCCTCAGTGCTGTAAGGTGCTAACCATTGAGCTACAGGAGCATAGGGTCTTTTACATCAACCCAAGCAGACAGTTGGGCCCTGAGTTTAACATTTCACCTGAAGAACACCCCTCCAGCTATGAAATGCAGCACTCCCTCAGTACTGACTTCATTGCTGAGCCTTGACTTTTGCACTCAGGCCCCCGGAGTGGAATTTGCACTTAGAAATCCATGCTTGAGGGGAATCGGTTCTGTCAACTGATCTGGAAGGAGACGTTCTAGCAGCTAGCAATCCTCCGTATATCTGAGGGCTTTCTCCATCATCTTCACAGAGGAGGCCATTCAGCCCATTCTGCCTCCAAAAGATCCCGACAGAGCTCTCCAATTGTTCACAGTCATACATCACGGCTTTCCAATTCAATTAGAAATCCAGTTTCCTTTCGAAAGGTGCTATCGCATTCAACTTCCACAGCTCTGTCAGGCAGCAAATTCCGGATAACAGCAGTAAAATCATCAATTCCCCTCATCTCCCCAGCTGGTTCTTAAATCTGAGTCCCCCTGGTTACCAACCTTTGCTGCCTGTGGACACAGTTTCTTGTGCTTGCTTAATCCAAAGTAATAATTTTCAGTTTATCCCCTCAGCTGGGTAATATCCTGCAGCAGGAGGAAAGTGTGAATGGAAGATGAAGGGAGGTGATAAAGCCTGGGGTTGGGCTTGGGAGAACTGGCAAATGCAGTCGATTCAGTGTGATACTTACCTGACAGGAGCGATGCCAGTCTGCAGACAGCTTTGCTGAAATAATGTTGCCTGAAGGATTAATAGGGCAGAGGATAGGAATTTGGTTAAGAGACAGTAACGGTAAACAGTTGCTTCTTCCATTGCCTGAAAGAATGGTACTCAGCAGATCCAATGATAGGGGAGATCGGATAAATATTTGAAAAGAAATTACAGGGAAAAACAGGGGAAGGGGATGTGTTGATTTCACTCAGCTGGCAGAGGTTTAATGGACCAAATGGACTTGGGTCTGTGCTGTAACACTCATTGATCCTAATATCTCAAACTCCCTCTATTCCACTAAGAAGCAGCAGTGTAGACTGCATAGAAATAATACTTTACCTAGACCAGCTCGGGCACTCATGATGACAGTTTGGAAACAGTTTTTTTTCCGAAGAACTGATGACCTTCATAACTAAAAAGCACAATGATTGACAGGGCATACTCTTGGATCTAAGCCAGAGCTGCCATTTTAACTCAGCTGTAGTACAAGGAAGCCTCCCCTCCCCCATCCTCCCCTCCCCCACCACAACTACCTCCTCCACAGCCCAAACAATATGTTTTGCAAGGTAAGATACTCTCTTGTCTGTTACTGTACCTGAGCCCAATGGAAACAAATGACATCAATCAAACAGAATAATCACAACAAAGACTTGCTGTTAAAATTGATTTTACAGCTTTTTAATTTAAATGGCATTGCAAAATGTTATACATTGTATTTACAGTAAAGCTGAGGTCTTAATTGTGTAGACAACACAGGGGCAATTTGCATTTATACTGCACTTTTAATACAATTAAATGCCACTCGGTGCTTCCTGAGAGCATATTCAGACATAAAGCAATATGGAATTATAGGAGCAAGAGGAGGCCATTCAGTCCCTCAAACCTGCTCTGCCATTCTCCTCAGCTCCATCCCTTGGTGTCATTACAAACCAGAAATCGAGCAGTCTCTGTCTTGAACATACACTCAGAACACATTAGGAATGCTGACCTTAGCTCCCTGCAAGAGGTCAGTTCAAGTCACGTCTTAAAGGAGGGAAGGAGTGATGTCAGCAGAGATTTACGGAAATCCCAGAGCTCAGGACACAGGTAGCTGGTAGCCTCACCACCCAAGGCAGAATAATGAAAGCTGAGGATGTACTAGAGAACTGGGCATTAAGCATTGCCTAAGCAGTTCTAAAATGAGCAGGAGAAAATTAATTACAAGAAATCCACATCAGGACCTGCATTCCACTAAAATAAAGATTTCTTTAAGGTGTGGCAGATGGAAGTGGACCCCAACAAATGCTGCAGAGTGCATTGTCTTTGGACTTTCAGTGAGCGTTTTACAAGGTACCTCACAACAGGTTAAGTCATAAGATGATTTTGGAGGTAGTATATTGGCTTGGATAGAGAATTAGCTAACAGCCAGGAAACAGCTGGTGGGGATAAGGGGTTATTTTTCAGTTTGGCTACCTGTAACCAGTGGGTTCTGCAGGGATCAGTGCTGAGACTGCAACTGTTTGCAATATATATTAATGACTAGGAAGAAGGAAGCAAATGTATTTAGCCATATTTGCAAACAACACTAAAATATGTGGAACAGCAAATTGCAAAGGGGATACAAACAGTTTACAGCGAATTATTGATACTTTAAGTAAGTGGGCAAAACATTGGCAAATAATGCATGAAGATGTGAAGTTATTCATTTTGAAAGTGAGACCAAAAGAACAGAGTTTTATTTAATGCAGAAAGCTGCAACATAAAGGGGCTTGGGGGGACTTGTGCACAAAATACAGAAAGCTGACACACAGGAGCAGCAGGCAATCAGGAAGGCCCATGGAATGTTGGCCTTATTTCAAGAGGATTGTAGTACAAGAGTATGGAAGTTGAACTGCAACTGTACAGGCTGTTGGTGGGACCACATCAAGAGTACTGTGAGCAGGTTTAGTCCCCTTATTTAAGGAAAGATATCATTTCTTTGGAGTCAGTTCAGAGAAGGTTCACTGGGATGATTACTGGTCTGGAGGTACATCTTATGAGCTAGGGTTATTTGGGTTGGGACTCTATTCACTGGGGTTTAGAAGAACGAGAGGTGATCTCATCGAAATACATAGGATTCTGCAGAGACTTGACCAGGTAAATAATGAGAGGATGTTTCCCATCATTATAGATTCAAGGACCAGAGGGCATAGTCTCAGAACAAATGGTGCCAATTTAAGACTGAAATAAGGAAAAGTTTCTTCCTTCAGAGGCCTGTGAGTCTTTGAAACTCCTTGCCACAGAGATCTGTGGGGGCAGAATCCTTGTGTATATTTAAGGCTGAGATTCTTTATCAGTAGATGAATTAAGGGTTCAGAGGGAAAGTTCAGAGAAGTAGATGCATAGGTGGCATGTTGGTATAATGGCTAGCGCTGCTGCCTAACAGCGCCAGGGACCTGGGTTCAATTCCACTCTCAGCTGACTGTCTGTGTGGAGTTTGCACATTCTCCTTGTATCTCTGTGGGTTTTCTCTGGCAGCGCTGGTTTCCTTCCACAGTCCAAAGATGTGCAGGGTGCTGGAATGGCCATGCTAAGTTGCACAGTGTCCAGGGATGGATAAATTGGGAAATGCAGGGTTCTGGGGATACAGCAGGGGTAAGGCTTTGGTGGGATGCTCTTTGCAGCATCATTGTGGACTTGATGGGCTGAAGGACCAGCTTCTGCACTGGAGGAATTCTGTGTTGTGAGGAATATTAAAGCATGGTTGAGGTGGCAAATGGCTTTCTCCTATAGAAAGTAGGTTAGCCAGAACCTGGGAGAGGGAATGTAATTTAAATTCTGTACTGCTGGAAAGAAAATCATAATTTGTTGAAGTTTTTCATCTTGTTCTTAGGACAATTCACAAGAAATACAGGAAGAACATGTGCACCTACTGCACTTGCTTCAACACAACAAACCAGGTAACATCTACTCTCTGGTTCATTTATCAGAGAAATGCCTTAACCTATCACAGTCAATCTGTCTGGCTTAAAAGTTAAAGAAAGCTTGGCAGTTAACTGTCAGTCATCACTAATTGGCACATTCTCCATTCTTCTCCAGCTTCTCCGGCTTCTACCATTTCAGAGTCTACTTGCCATATAATCCACACCTTGTCCAATAGTGTATACGTATTGTTTTCTCTTTATTTTGGTATTTCTTACAAATAAGTGAATGCACAATAGAAATCTTTGAGAAAAATGTGCTTCGTTTAAGCAAACAAAATATTTATTTAATTTTTGTTGGTTAGGCTTTCAGCACAGTTCTGGTGGATGGTTTATTCAAAAGTGGACCAAATCCTTCTCTTGCAGAACTTGTGGTCTATCCTTAGCATCTTCTTTCTGTTAAATAACAGGCAAATGGTGTTGAAAATTTACTTCAGACCCTTTCTAGTCTTCAGATAGACCAGAAATATGCAGCCAGAGGTCCAAGATTCAGCCAAAATGTGTCCCCAGGCTTCATTGACTCATTAGTGGAGAGTTGTGGGTGCTTACTGGGCCACTGGTTCCACCAGGGAAAGGCTGGGCCATCGGTTCCTCCAGGGAAAGGCTGGGCCATCGGTTCCACCAGGGAAAAGCTGGGCCATCAGTTCCACCAGGGAAAGTCTAGGCCATCGGCTCCTCCAAGGAAACGCTGGACCCTTGGACACTTTCCCAACCTCCCACAACCTTGGTTGAGGGTTTTATTTCCGATCATGTATGTGGGCATTACTGCCAAGTCTAGTATTTGTTGCCCAGAGAGCAGTTAAGAGTCAACTATAAGAGTCAAATGCATTGCTATCCACATGTAGGCCAGACCAGGTAATGATGGCAGCTTCCTTCCCTGAAGGACATTAGTGTACCAGATGGGTTTTTCTGACAATTAGCATTGGTTGCATAGTTAGCATTAGGCAAGAATTTTGCTTTGTTTATTCCAGATCTTAATTAAATTTAATTTCATGAGTGGCCATGGTGGGATTCAAGTCTAATGCTCCATAACATTAACTTGGTTTTGGATTAGTAATCCAGTGACACTACTACAATGCCATTGCCTCCTTGTTCTGCAATCCAGAAATGTTTGTGTCTAAGAAAAATTACCCACCTGCCATAGTCAAATGAATTACAGATATTGGTTTCTATCACTTCTATTATGTGACTGCAGACCTGCTCACCCACCTCCCCCTCCTGGCTCACTGACGTCCTCCCCCCAGGGTCAGTTTTCAGACTCTGGGTGAAGTACATAAAATAAGGCAGATAGCTCACCCACCACTCTCGAGCTACAGCCCATAAATATGCCAGGCGGGTAATACTGTGATTTTCCTTTATTCATTCAGGGGATGAGGGCGTTGCTGGCCAGGCAGCATTTATTGCCCAGTCCTAATTGCCCAGAGGGCAGTTATGAGTCAACCACATCGCTGTGGGTCTGGAGTCATATGTAGGCCAGACCAGGTAAGGATGACAGTTTCTTTCCCTAAAGGACATTAGTGAAGCAGATGGGTTTTTCCTGACAATCGATAATGGATTCACGGTCATCATTAGATTCTTAATTTCAGATATTTATTGAATTCAAATTCCACCATCTGCCATGGTAGGATTCGAACCAGGGTCCCCAGAATGTTGCCTGGTCTCTGGATTAACAGTCCAGCGATAATACCACTAGGCTATCACCTCCCCATTAGCCTCAGTAAAGAGGCACCGATGCCAAAGTACGTCAGTACAGGCAGTTGGGTGGAAGTGTGTCATCATATATTTATTGCCTACAAAGTTTTAGGAAGGAAGGTGAGGGTGGGAGGGAGCAGCACATTTAAGGGTTGTCTACCCACAATGAGAGGAACTGCCTCTCTTCCCACCACCTTTGAAGTTTTCACCCCAACCCCTTCCTCCCAGGTCATCTGCACCGAAGCCTCGATGAGTTACTGTTCCAGAACAGCCATGATTCTTTTGGGGTACCTTCCTAAAGTCCTGGAAGTGCCCACTCCTTTTTATTAACTGAATCCAACTACTGCAGATGTCTGCAGATCATTGGCCTGGGCTTACGTGACTGCGAGTCCAGTCACACTTCGTCATCATCTTCACCATCTCTGGTAGTGGTAGAGAGCTGGCTGGGTGGGAGGACAGCTGAATAGTGTTGGGACATCTTTCTCATGTCAAACTTTGTGGGTGGCGCTCCCATTCTGTGTAAAAGACAGTGTCACTCCAGTGCTTTCTGCATGTGTGTCCTGACTGCAATTCAAGAGAAGTACTGTACTGCTGGAGGTACTGTCTTACAAATGAGTCATTAAGCCAAGGCCCTGTTTGCCATTTCAGACTAGATGGTCTGTATGTGGGAGCTTGCGATGTGCAAATTGGTTACTGCATTTTCCACATATCAACAGTAACTACACTCCAAAAAGTATATATTGGTGGTAAAGTGCGTTGAGAAGTCTTGCGTTATAAACTGTCTCATTTATTTTCCTCCCCTTCAATATATTTCTTATAATTAACAAACAAAAGTTGAACAAAAATTCCTTTTTTCTACTTCCCCTGTGATATTTTCTCCTATACTGTCTTATACTGTTGTGCAGCAACGTCTAGCAGAATAATTTCCAATTCCCAGAGACTTCACGGGGCAACGCTGAAGAGTTGACAAATCAACTTGCATCAAGAAGCATTGGACCTGGTTGAATTTTATTGACTTAGTAGGTCAGGAGGATAACCCTACAGTCAGGATTACCATGGAACCATTGTCGAATGCCTTAAAAATCTGATTTCCCCTTTTGGGGAAGAAAACGTGCGATCTACACCAAATCAGGCCTCTGTTTAACTCTTAACCCATGGAGAATTATTCACTTTAGTGAATGCATGCAGCTGGTCATCTGCACAGGGCATCACGGTCTAATTTGTTCCTATCCTCTTCAAATCTTTACAAGTAGAGCATGCAATGTTCAGGAGCAGTTTGAACCCGAGTCACTTTTTACCCTGCTTTAGGAACGTCACTTTTGGAATGCTAGGTTCAATTCTGGTCTCGCTGCTAAAGAAAAGATATTGTAAAGCTTGAAAGGGTTCAGACAAGATTCACAAGGATGTTGCCAGAGTTGGAGGGTTTAAGCTATAGAGAGAGGCTGAATAGGCTGGGGCTATTTTCCTTGCAGCATCAGAGGCTGAGGGGTGACCTTATAAAAGTTTATAAAATCATGAGGGGCATGGATAGGGTAAATAGCCAAGGTCTTTTTTCTACGGTGGTGGAGTCCAAAACTAGAGGGTGTAGGTTTAAGGTGAGAGGGGAAAGATTTAAAAGGGACCTAGGGGCAACTTTTTCACACAGAAGGCGATGCATGTATGGAATGGGTTGCCAGAGGAAGTGGCGGAGGCTGATACAATTACAATGTTTAAAACGCATTTGGATGAGTATGTGATTAGGAAGGGTTTAGAGGGATATGGACTAAATGCTGGCAGATGGGACTAGATCAGTTTAAGATATCCGGCTGGCATAGATGAGTTGGACGAAATGGTCTGTTTCCGAGCTGTATGACTCTATGACTTTAAGTGTTTAATTGAGCGTAAAAACACAAACAGTCTGTTCAGCTGGCCCAGTTTATTCTGGGATTTATCCTTCAAGTAATCACATTTACTTCTGGACTCTGGGGTTTGAACTTATTGCACCTAATATTGCTCAGGTACTCTTCAGATAAACCCACTCAACCATCCTGAGAACTAATTAACGTTAAAAACTGATTAATTCTTTACAGTTGCATTTCTTTCAAACAAGGAGCCCCATTGACTTTACTAAGCTTGAAGGCAGCATTGACCTGCATCACGTGAGGGAACAAAGTTGTGTACAATTCAAGTGGCACAGTTAAAGAAATACCTTATAAATAACTCTATCCTGTGACTGAAACTATAACTTGAGTGGGCTCAGCATTGTGCATCTCTGAATCGATGTCTTACCAGAAACGCAGAATTGACTACATTTCATGTCATTGGCTGCAGTTATGAGGTCTCATGTAAATGGATAAGACAATATGTATTTGCACTGACCATTCTAAAAGAAGCCTGAAGTTCACACATGTTTCGAAGCAGCCGATAATAATTCACCACAAAAGGGGTATGGAGACGGGCTTACTGCGTGTGGTGACAAATGCAAGTATGTTCACAAGCGTTGTTTGGGCAGCTGGCTCAGGGGAAATTGTTAGCAGTTTTCAAATTTGCAGCAAGCTTAAGAGAAAATCTTCATAAATGTAGTTACAGCATCACAGACATACGTGCACACAGTTCCAGACACAGACAGACAGGCACCTATAAAGCACACTCACGTATACAGAATCAGGCGCACAGGCACAGTATAACAGGCGTACACACAAACATTGACACACACAGACACACACACAGATACACACACGCAAAGAGAAACATACACACACAAACACCTCAACACACACACAAACACACACATTTAGACACACACAAAACCAGAAACACCCACACACACACACAAGTACACACATAAACACACACAAATGCAACAACAAATCAAAATTTCCTTGGCTGGGGAGGAGGGATTGGCTTATTTCCAATTAACTGCATATGCTTCTACCTGGAGTTTATTGCCTGTGAGGGGTACAGCACAGCTTGACTAAGACAGCATGTGAGAAAGTGTCTGATCTTGGCTCCTACTTCCTTGAAATTGGAAGGCTGAAGAATGACCTAATCGAGGTATTTAAAGGAAAAGGATTCAGGAGCTGGATAGGCTATTTCCTTGGCACAATGTGTGAACGTGTAAGAACATTGAACTACAAGCACATAATCTTAAATATAAAGCTTGGTGGTTCAGCAGAGCAATCAGGAAACATTTATTTACAGAAAGGAATAACAGTTGATTTCTCTTTTATGAGATTGTGAGGTTGGATCTATCGAAGTTTTCATTGTGTAAAACTATCAAGGCATTTAAACCAAAGGTAGATAAATGGAGTTGAGATCTCGATTGACTAGAATCTATGGTTCGTGAAGATGTTGCAAAACAGAACTGGAGAAGTCATCACATGAAACATAAACTCTGTTTTTCTCTCTCCAAAGAGGCTGCCAGACTGGCTGCATTTCTCCAGAAGTTTCTGTTTTTACTGTAGAATCATAACATTTTACAGTATATAGGAGGCCATTCAGCCCACTGTGTCTGTACCAGCTCCAGAAGAACAACCCAGCTAATCCCATTCTACAGCCCTATCTCTGTAGCCCTCTAAATTCAATTATCTGCAGTCTTTCCCTGTGTTCCACCAGTATTTCATCTGATTTATGTGCTCCCAGGTTGAGATAAGGTCAGCGTTTATTGCCCATCCCTAATTGCCCTTGAGAAGGCAATGGTAAACTGCCTTATTGAATTACTGCACCACAAATGTATTGGTGCACACCTACTAATGTTAGCGAGGGAGGTCAAGGAGTTTGACTCTGTTCAGTGAAGGAACGGCGATATATTTCCAAGTCAGGATGGTGAGTTGCTCGGAGGGGAACCTGCAGGTGGTGGTGTTCCCATGTATCTGCTGCCGTTGTCCTTTTCGATGGTAGATGTCATGGAAGGTGTTGCTGAAGGACACTTGCTGAGTTATTGTCTACAATACACACTAATCCTAGAGTGGATTGGTTGCAGCAGGAGTAAGTGCTGATGGGGTGGCTAAATGGAGTGCCAACCAGGTGGTTAAAATAGTGTCAGAGATAATGGGAACTGCAGATGCTGGACAATTCCAAGATAATAAAATGTGAGGCTGGATGAACACAGCAGGCCAAGCAGCATCTCAGGAGCACAAAAGCTTTTGTGTCTGAAAAGCTTTTGTGCTCCTGAGATGCTGCTTGGCCTGCTGTGTTCATCCAGCCTCACATTTTATTATCTTGCCAACCAGGTGGGCTGTTTTCTCTGGGATCTTCCACTGGAGTTACAGTAACAATCAGAAAAATCCATGAGGACATTTCCAGGGATAGTGACAACAGGAATTCTCATCTTCCTGTTCACTGGTGTACATAGTTATAGATGAAAGATTGCTGATGGAACAAAAATAATTTTAGGAAATAAACCTTCAGCACACACCGACCATCTGATGATTTCTTTGCCTCTAATTAAGTGTCTGAAATATGCTTCTGTTCCTGGTAGATGACTTTGCAAATTCATGTCAGCAATGTGCATAGGAGATGAAATCTACCGAGAAAAGCATGCCAGATTCTCACTGACTGTACAAAGGCTCATAGAATAGATGCTACTCCAAATAAGGATTGATTAATGTCCTATTTATTTATCTCCTAATAATTTGTCATAATAAAAGTCATACACTTTGACCGCCTCGTGCTAAATCTTTCTTTACAGATCTGCGAGATGAAGTTCAACATGATCCAGGAGATTTTCTTGAATTGTTTTACACTGACAGGCAGATGGGGAATATATTCCACCTCTCAGAGAAACACCTTCACAAAGCAGCCTGGCCAATTAAACATTGTGTATTTCCAGTAGGGTGAGTGGCTAATTAGGATCAAGAAAGAGTATGCAATAAAAAAGCTCAGTTGAAGAATCAGATCGAAACCAAGGGACACACTACATAAAGAGCTGTAGACAGCTCTGACAGAGAGCCAGCAACATAGGGAGTTGTTGTAAAACAGCAGTCTGCATTTATCTGGCACCCTTAATACGATAATATATCCCAAAGCACTTTGCAGGAACAATCTAAAATGAACACACAGATTAGCAGCAGAAATAGACATTTCACCCTTCAAGCCTGCTCCACCATTCAGGAAGATTACATTTTCTACAGTGTGGAAACAGGCCCTTTGGCCCAACAAGTCCACACCACCCCTTGGAGCATCCCACCCAGACCCATCCCCCTATAACCCACACACCCCTGAACACTATGGGCAATTTAGCATGGCTGATCCACCAAACCTACACATCTGTGGGAGGAAACGGAAGCACCCGGAGGAAACCCATGCAGACACAGGGAGAATGTGCAAACTCCACACAGACAGTCACCTGAGGTTGGAATCAAACCCAGGTCCCTGGTGCTGTGAGGCTGCAGTGCTAACCACTGAGCCATCGTGCCACCCTTGGCTTATCTGTTTGTATTCCAAATTTTTAAAAAACTCAATCACAGGATGAGGGCATCACTGGCTAGGCCAGCATTTTTTGTCCATTAAGAGTCAACCACAATGCTTTGGGCCTGGAGTCACATGTAGACCAAGCCAGGTAAGAATGGCAGTTTCCTTCCCTAAAGGACACTAATGAACTAGGTCGGTTTTTCTGATAATCAGCAATGGATTCGTGGTCATCATTAGATTCTTACTAATAGACATTCATTGAATTCAAATTCCACCTTCTGCCGTGGAGGATGTCAATCCCAGATCCACACAATATTACCTAGCTCCCTGCGTAAACAGTCCATTGATAATACCACCAGGCCATTGCCTCCCCTAAATTCCACATTTCCATCTACTCTGCCGCGCCCACCCAATAATCTCTTATTCACCTTCATCACGTGAATCTATCTATTTCTGCCAAAACATTTAATGATCCTGCCTCCACTGCTTTCTGGGGCAAAAAGTTCACACTCTGAGAGAAAGAGTTTCACGTTGTCTCTGTCCTAAAACGATGGTCTCACGACAAGGAAGGGAGTTGGAGAGGCAGAAAATTTTATTGACGGAATTCCAGAGCTTTAAGGGGGAGTGTTTAAAATCAGTGAGGAGTAAATTAAGCAATGGCTTTCACAAGGAACTCAAATGCACATGGTCTGAAGTGTTGCACCACACATGCAGTGGACTGTAATGTGTACAAACCAAGTAATTATGCATGACACAATAAAGCTTATGGGTAGTGAATAGAAAATAGAGCATCATGGTGGGACACAGCTTATTGTAATGCATAGAGAACAGCAAGTTATATCAACGATTGCCTTGAGTACAGGTCCCACAGGACACTTCAATAGACAATGCTTTGTGAGGGGCATTGTAACATATACAGACAGCAGCACACGTGATCGAGGTAATGATTTATTGATTTTGTATTACAATGTCATCTGCACAATTCACTGGGATGAAAGAGAGCACAAAATTATCGTCTCACCGAACCCCATGAATTATTTTATTAAAACTATCATTAAGACAATGATGTGAAATCAATGGATTGTAAATGCTGGCCATTCAGATTGAGCAGCACATGATGATAAGGCCGGGACAGAGCTACACGTTGGACAAAACAAAGGATGTGCATTTGGATGACTTTAGTATATGGTTCACACATTCATCAGCCACTGGTGTTTTACATGTTAATGTGGCAGCTGATATTCACAGAGCAAAGGCCCACAAATAATAGTCAGCCATAGAATCGCAGGATAGTCACAGCACAGAATGGGGCTATTCTGTCTGTGCTAGCTCTCCCAATGGGCATTTTGCTCAGTGCCATTCACCTGCTTTCTCCCTGCTTGTTGTTCCTTTTCAAATATCAGTCTCATCTGCTTTTGAAAGCTTTGATTCAGCCCCTGTCTCCATCACACTCTCATTCCAGAACGTTATCACTCATTGGGTGAAATACTCTTTTTTCTCATGTCAAAAACAGGAACCAAAATTGCTGGAAAAGGTCAGCAGGTCTGGCAGCATCTGTGGAACGGAAGAAGAGTGAACGTTTCGGATCCTGTCATTGATTTCTCTCCACAGATGCTGCCAGACCTGTAGAGCTTTTCCAGCAATTTTGGTCTTTCTTTCCGATTTCCAGCATCTGCAGTTCTTTCAGTTTTTCCTTATGTCACTCTTTCTTCTTTTACTAATCACTTTAAATCTATGCCATTTTGTTCCTGATTGTAAATAACCAGCTAACCTGTTTTATCGTTAATAATTGGGGCAAGACGTGGAAGAGAACACTAAGGGAATCCCATTGCCAACAACTTCTTCTTTGAGGATAGACAAATGGGGCCCAGGTTAATGTCTCATCTGACAGACGCTCCTCCAACCAGGCAGCACTCCCTCAATGCCGCACTGAATTATGTCGGGAGTGGTAATAACAACAATTTCGATTTCTGCGACATCTTTCGAGTTGAAATCATCATAGAATATTTACAGTGTGGAAACAGGCCCTTTGGTCCAACAAGCCCACACTGACCCTGAGAGCACCACCCTCCGAACCCATCCCCCTAACCTATACAACCCTGAACACTACCAGCAATTTAGCATGGCCAATCCACCTAGCCTGCACATCTTTGGACCATGAGAGGAAACCCACGCAGACACGAGGAGAGCGTGCGAACCCCACACAGACAGTCGCCCAAGGGTGGAATCGAATCTGGGTCCCTGGCGCTGGGGGGCTGCAGTGCTAACCACAGAGCCACTGTCATCAACAACATCATCTTAGCAGAGTAACGGAAAATCACCGCCTACCTGTAGAGAGACAGAGGATTGGTGAAAACTGTGAGGAGAAAAGATAGATTTTGAGGAGGATTTGAGAGATGACTGTCGGAAGGAACTCTCCAAAGCTGTCAACCCAGGTACTGACATCAATGGCAGTGTCATAGAATGTACAAGGACCTGAGTCAGAGGAGAGAAAGTGTGGAGGTACCAGTCTCAAAGAGCTTTGAAAGATAGAGAGTGAGGTCCTGAAGCAGGAAATAATGCAGCAGACCATAGGGGCTTGGTTCTGTGATATCAGCAACAGAGTTTTGGATGAGCTGAAAGGCAGCATCTAACAGGAGAGCATCAGCCAAGTTAAGGTTCACCCAGACTATAGTCATGGGTTTTTGCACCAGTTGAGCTGGAATGGGGAGAGGATAAATATGTAGTAAATACAAGAGGGCGGTCTCTGTGACGGAGAAGATATGAAGTCAGAGATGCAGCATGCACACAAACAGGATGTCAATATTGGTCAGGAATAACAAGTAATCTAGAGATTCAGGTAATGTCCCTGGGACTGGGGTTCAAATCCCACCATGACAGATAATGGAACTTAGACATAGACATAGACATAGAACAGTACAGCACAGAACAGGCCCTTCAGCCCACAATGTTGTGCCGACCATTGATCCTCATGTATGCACCCTCAAATTTCTGTGACCATATACATGTCCAGCAGTCTCTTAAATGACCCCAATGAACTTGAATTTAAAATAAAAACAACATTTAATGTTTGATGATGACCCCTGTTGCTTGTCACATATCCCCTAATGTTTCACTCATCTCTTTTAGGGAAAGAAAACTGTCATTTTCTATCTTGTCTAACCTATACGTGACTCCAGACCCACAGCTCTTAACTGGCAAGTCATGAGCTGCTAAAAAGCTTAAAACAGGAATGAAATCTGATGGACTGCCTGGCACTGACCCAGGCACCAGAAACAGTGATGGTAATGATTATAACCTTGGCTCAAATATGGACAAAAGAGCTGAATGTCAGATGTGAGGTGGGAGTGACTGCCCTTGACATCAAGGCTGCATTTGATCGACTGTGATTTCAAGAAGCCCTAGCAAAACTGGAATCAGTGGGAATAAGGGAGAATTGATGAAGGGTCTAGGCCCGAAACGTCAGCTTTTGTACTCCTGAGATGCTGCCTGGCCTGCTGTGTTCATCCAGCTTCACACTTTATTGTCTCAGCTGCTTCATCACTGATCTTCCCTCCATCATAAGGTTAGAAGTGGGGATGCTCACTGATGATTGCACAATGTTCAGCACCATTCATGATTCAGACAGTGGAGCAGTCTGTATCAGGATGCAGCAAGACCTGGATAATATCCATATTTGGACAAACAAGTGGGAAGCTACATTCAGGCCACAGAAATGCCAGTAAATGACCATCTCCAACAAGAGAGAACCTAATCATCTCCCTTTGACATTCAATGGCATTACCAACGCTGAATCCTTCACTATTAGCATCCTAGGCACTGCCAGTAACCAGGAACTAGACTAGACTCACAAGAAAGTCCACTCTCCAAAGCCTGTCCACTATCTCCAAGGCACAAGTCAGGAGTGTGATGGAATACTCCCCCCTTGCCTGGATGAGTGCACCTCCAACAATGCTCAAGTAGCTTGACACCATCCAGGAACAAAGCAGCCCACTCGATTGGCGCCACGTCCACCTCCTCCACCACTGATGCTCAGTGATAGTAGGCAATGTTCCCTCTAGTTGCCTTCCCAGCTGTATGGGTCTCTGAAGGCTGTATGTGGCAGAATGACATCCAGAACCAGAGTCAATGCTGTGATTGGCACGTTGACGCCAATCGCTGTGTGTGAAACATCAATGCGGCTATGTATGTACACAGCTTAGAGGGAACTTTGGCAACAATATTTGCCATTTACACATGGTGTACTGCAGAAATTCAACATGGCTCCTTAGATAGCATGTTTCAAACCCGTGACTGCTCTACCCAGAAGGACAACGGCAAGCAGACACATGGGACACCACGACCAGCAAATTCCTCTCTCAGCCATCGTGACGTGTAAATATATTGCCCCTCCTTTAATGTTGCTGGGTCAAAAATCCCTGAATTCCCTCTCTAATAACATTGTGTGTCAACCTACAGTACATGGACTGCACCAGTTCAATAAGGCAGGTCACCACCACCTTCTCAAGGGGCAATGATGGCCAGGCAATAAATGTAGGCCCATGTCCCACAAGTGAGCAAAAAAATACAAAGGGTTGAGTAAGGTTATTTAGGCCCTAATATCTGAAATTCCACCCATCCAACACTCTCACTCTTCTCCTCTACAATGTTGTTTCAAACTGACCTCCCTGATCATAGAATCCCTGCAGTGTGGAAGCAAGACATTGAACACATCAAGTCCACAACAATCCTCTGAAGAGTATCTCGCCCAGATCCATCCCCTCTACTATTGTTAGTCCAACCTAACCAATGCATCCCTGAACACTGTGGGCAATTTAAGATGATGAAACTACCTAACCTTTACATATTTGGGCTACGGAAGGAAACCCATGCAGGAACAAGGAGAACATACAAACTCCACACAGACAGTCACCTAAGGGTGGAGCTGAACCCAGGTCTCTGGCACTGTAAAGCACCAGTGTTAACTACTGAGTCCCCCTTGTGATCAAACATTTAGTCATTTGGCTGAATATTTTCTTATGTTGCCACATGTCAGGTTTTGCTTGATTGTTGCTCCTGTGAAGCACTTTGTGACATTGTATTGCATTAACAGCGCTATATAAATGCAAGTTCTGTTGTTCACATGTAACTGCCTAAAACAGAGGAGCTTAGACTGATGCTGGAACTGTGGAGCACAAGCATCCCTGAGACACGGTAGCCATCACGCAGTCAGTGTGTTGTGATGTGAGCATCTTCGAAATAATCCCACATGTTAAAATCTCAGTTATCAGCTACCAATTTAAAATGTAATTATTTCCTGATTGGAATTTTTCTGTCAAAATTGAATATTAAGGGCATCATGTGTCTTCAGCATTTGGGATATGAGAAATAAATACATACATCTGAGCATTTACTCGCACTGTGCAAAATCAATCAAAATCTTATGTTTGATGATGAATAATTCAACTTTTGATTTGCAGGTTGCATGTAGCTCCATTGCACACATTCACTTGGGAGCTAAGATCATTTTATGTCATAGTGATCAGAAAATGTGTTTGCATCAAATTCCTTGACGTGGTGTCAACTGTAGCTCAGTTGTTAGTATACTTACTTTCAATCTATAGATCCTGGGTTCAATTCAACCTCTGAGGCTTAAGCATGAAGATTAAATTTAGCACTCACGCCCAATACCTCAGCAGTGCTGTGGGTTTGGAGGGGCTGTTGGATGAAGCCTTAAACCCTGTCTGTAAGATTGCATAAATGCAAAATATCCCACTGCACTACTCCAAGCAAGAGTAGGAGTCTCGCTCCACAAATGATCCACAAATCAATAGCAGCAGAGTCAAAATCAGAAATTGCTCGAGAAACTCAGCAACTCTGCCAGCATCAGCGAACAGAAAGCAGGTCCAGAACAGATTGTCTAGCCATCGTCTTCTTGCTGTTTATCACATGTTTGCAAAACAGTCTCTATGTTTTCATCACTACAACAGTAAATACTGTACTTCATAGGCTGCAGAGCACTTTGACATGTAAAGCGCCATACGAATGCAAGACTTTCTTTAAATAGATTAAAGCTTTGGTTAAATACTGGACATACATGTCTCTACTAATATCAAACTCAGTCTTCTGCATTTCAAGCTCTAATGGAATGTTAATATCAGATTGTGCAGCAGAGATCAGGATTGATATACTTCAGGATCTCGGCCTGAAACATCACTTTCCTGCTCCTCTAATGCTGCTTGGCCTGTTGTGTTCATCCAGCTCCACACCTTGTTATCTAGGATTGATATAGTTAATGTCACCACAGTCTTGAAACAGAAAGCGAAGAATGAAGGTCGGGGAGATAAAACTGAGAAGTTGAATTTATATAATGCCGTTCACAGCCTCTGAGTATCTCAAACTGTTCCACAGCTGATGACTTGCTTTTCAAGTGTAGTCACTGTTATATTGTATGAAATGCAATGCCCAATTGGTGCAGAGCAAGCCACCATAACTATAAATGCACCAACCTATGATATTCAGTGGACACAGACTCAAATGGGGAGAAAGGGTTGGTGAAGTCAGGTTAAACCGTTCTATGTAGAGGATTTTGTGTAGAGAATTCTGTGTAGAGGATTCTGTGTAGAGGATTTTGTGTAGAGGATTCTGTGTAGAGGATTCTGAGTAGAGAAGTTTGTGTAGAGGATTTTGTGTAGAGGATTCTGTGTAGAGGATTCTGTGTAGAGGATTTTGTGTAGAGGATTTTGTGTAGAGGATTTTGAGGAGACCAATTTGCTGCACAGCTTTGAAATGTGGGTTTGGAGGAAAATGGAAAGGACTTGCTGAACAGAAACTGCTGAGATACTGAACAAACAAAGTAATTTACTGAACGTGATAGTCCGGGCAGGTTCATATCATGAGAAGAAATGGAGTTGTAAGAAACATTATAAAGGGAAATGTTCAAGGAAAGTAAAAGAATGGAAAGAAAGAGAACGTTAGTTTCTGACACCCTGAAAATTGAAGTTATTGGCAAATGAAAAGACAGGCATGAGGTAGAGATTTTGCAAAACTCCACAACTGTTTTTGGCAAGAGCACACATAATGTTGTACGGGATGATGATTGTTGGCTATTTCAGTAAATTCTGGAGAAGTGTTGGGTAAACACACAGTGAAAGATCTGTTAAATGGACACAGGCTGTTAACAAGGGGTTATTTGATAGTTTTGGTTATGAAGAGGGATTGGGCAAACTGGGATTATTTTCCCTAGAGCAGAGGAAATTGAGAGAGGCCATGATTGAGATGTATAAAATTATCAATGCTATACATGGGTTAGACAAGAAGCAACTCTCCCCCTTGATGGAGGGATCAATTACCAGGCGCACACATTTAAAGTAAGGGGCAAATGGTTCTGAGGGGACGTGAGGAAATTGTTTTTCACAGGATGGCGAGAATCTAGAATTCATTGCTTGTAAAGTTAGTAGAGGCAGAAACCCTCATAACATTTTAGAAATATTTGGATGTGCACGTACGATGCTAACGCATACATGTTTAAGGATCAAATGCTAGAAAATGAAATTAGAATAGTTAGTTGGTTGTTTTAGACAGGAGGAGATTGGCCAAAGGGCCTTTTTCTGTGCATTAGACTCCTATGACTTAGAATTATAGAGTCATACAGCACGGAAACAGACCCTTCAGTCCAACCAGTCCATGCCAACTATAATCCCAAACTAAACTAGTCCCGCTTGCTTGCCCCTTGGCCCATATCCCTCTTAGCCTTTCCTATCCATGTAGTTATCCTAATAACTTGTAAACATTGTAACTGTACTTGCATCCACCACTTCCTCTCGAAGTTCATTGTAGAAATAAAACAACTTCTGCGAAAAAATGTTGCCTCTCATGTTCTTTTAAGATCTTTCTCCTCTCACCATTAAAAAGTATGCCCCCGACTCTTGAAATACCCCACTCCAGGGAAAAGCCACCTGTCATTCACTTCATCTATATTCCTCATGATTTTATAAGGTCACCCCGCAGCCTGCTGCACTCCAGTGAAGAGAAGGTCCCAGCCGATCCAGTCTCTCCCTATAACTCAAACCCTCCATTCCTGGTAACATCCTGGTAAATCTTTTCTGAATCCTCTCCACTTCAATATTATCTTTCCCATAACAGGGCAACCAGAACAGTACACAGTACTCTAGAAGAGGCCTCACAAATGTCCTGTACAACCTCAACGTGACATCCCAACTCCTATATTTAAAGGTCTGAGCAATGAAGGCAAGCGTGCTAAATGCCTTCTTGACAACCTTCGACAGTTCTAAGTCTGAACGTTGTAAATTCAGGTCTCATTCCAGTAATGTGGGCACAATGCACAGTCCTCATGCTGTCTTCTCAGAGAATATATTAAACTAAAGCTCATCCAGCCTCTCAGAGAAAAGAACCTGTGACACTATGTGAAGAACAGGTAAGTTCTCTATCCCACCCAAGCCAAGCATGTGTCCTGAAACGAACATCAAATAAAACGGATTCAAACGCAAAATGTCTCAGATGGTGGAAAATTGAAATAAAAAGTGAAATATTACACGTCAATGACATTTCAACAGAACAGGATAAATTAGAATTGGGTCTTAAGTCAGAATAATGGAGGTCAAAAATAAAAATGACTTGACAAAGGAGCAGCGCTCCGAAAGCTTGTAATTTCAAATAAACCTGTTGGACTATAATGTGGTGTCATGTGACTTCTGACCCCGTCCACCCCAGTCTAATACCGGCACCCCCACATCAAAAGAAGAGAATATCTCTGACAACTGGTAGATAGGAGATGTGATATGCCAGAGGTTTTGATGGGTAGAACCAAACAGGATGGCAATGGGAAAAGTAGAGAAAAAAAAAGTGTCTAGGGGCAATGTGAATCACACGGTAATGAGCAGCCAACATTTGAGTGCAAACCAAGAATAAGACTGAAATCTACAAAGGAAAGGATACAAAATGGGATCAGAGGTTATGGTCTGAAGTTGTTCTGCCTAATGTTGTGTTCAGAAGGGTACAAAGTGCCTAATCAAGTTGGAGGTGGTGTCACCAGACTGAATTAGTAATTCAAACCATCAGGCTAATGTTCTGGGGACACAGATTCCAAACCCCACCCTGGCAGAGAGTAAAAGTTGAATTCAGTAGCTGCCATGCATTTTACGCATTTATTTTTAAAGCTAAACAAAAACCGAAAGAACTGCGGATGCCGTAAATCAGGAACACGCAAAGAATTGCTGGAAAATCTCAGCAGGTCCGGCAGCATCTGTGAAGAGAAATCAGAGTTAATGTTTCAGGTCTGATGACCATTCCTCAGAGCTTTTTAAAGCGAGTTCCCTTTACCCTCAGTCTGTGTATTGACCACCCCACTCTCAACTACACTGCAACCATTTATGAATCAAGAACAAAAGTAGGCCCTTGGTCCTTTAAGCCTGCTCCACTATTCAATAAGATCATGGCTCATTTGTTTGTATTCCCACTACCATATTCCCATCTATCCCTGATAGCCATTAATTCCCTGTCTAATGAGAATCCTAAAGGGGTCCTGAGGAAGGTTCACTGGACCGAAACATTAACTCTGATTTTGTTCTTCACAGATGCAGGCAGGCCTGCTGAGCTTTTCCAGAAACTTATGTTCTTGTTTTGAAAAGGGGGTCTTGAAATGTTGAGAGAGGATAATAAAGTGTGAAGCTGGATGAACACAGCAGGCCAAGCAGCATCTCAGGAGCACAAAAGCTGACGTTTCGGTCCGCCTCCCCCTCTCTCCCTATTTATTCCAGAATCCTCACCCCATCCCCCTCTCTGATGAAGGGTCTAGGCCCGAAACGTCAGCTTTTGTGCTCCTGAGATGCTGCTTGGCCTGCTGTGTTCATCCAGCTTCACACTTTATTATCTTGGATTCTCCAGCATCTGCAGTTCCCATTATCTCTGATACAATTTTAAGCTTACTGCGAAGCCTCTTCCAGGGATGCCTAACCTGAAGAAGTTACCCTCCTTCCTCCGGACCAACCTCAGGGAATCTCTCTCCCACTGCAACTCTCTTGTAATCTCCTCTCCACCTATCTTCTTTTCTCTCCATCTTCGGTCCGCCTCCCCCTCTCTCCCTATTTATTCCAGAACCCTCACCCCATCCCCCTCTCTGATGAAGGGTCGACGCCCGAAACATCAGCTTTTGTGCTCCTGAGGTGCTGCTTGGCCTGCTGTGTTCATCCAGCTTCACACTTTATTATCTTGAAATGTTAACTTTGTTTTCTCTCCCTAGATGCTGCCAAACCTGCTAAATTTCTGCAATACTTTGTATAAGAATCTAACTACCTACTGTGTTGAAAATATTCAATGACACACCTCCGCTGTCTTCTGAGGCAGACAGTTCAAAAGTTGTACAACTCTCTGATGGAAAAGCTCCCTCTTCATTTTAAAACAGTGACCACACTCCATCCAGCTCTGGGCTGACCAGAAGAGTAACATCCTTTCCATAATCATCTTGTCAAGGACACTCAGAAATGTATACATTTTGATTAAACTACCCCTTGCTCCACTGAAACAAGCTTGTCCAATTGTTTCCCAGAAGACAATGTTATAGATTAGATTAGATTCCCTACAGTGTGGAAGCAGGCCCTTCAACCCAACAAGTTCACACTGCCCCCTGAAGCACTCCACCCAGACCCATCCCCCCACAACTGACACACCCCTGAACACTATGGGCAATTTAGCATGGCCAATCCACCTAGCCTGCACATCTTTGGACTGTGGGAGGAAACCGGAGCACCTGGACCAAACCCGTGCAGACACGGGGAGAATGTGCAAACTCCACACAGGCAGTCGCCTGAGGCTGGAATTGAGCCTGGGTCCCTGGTG
Organism: Stegostoma tigrinum; assembly: GCF_030684315.1. NCBI lineage: Eukaryota > Metazoa > Chordata > Chondrichthyes > Orectolobiformes > Stegostomatidae > Stegostoma > Stegostoma tigrinum. The sequence goes on from NC_081372.1 coordinate 9,867,779, forward strand.
CTCTGAGGCTGCAGTGCTAACCACTGAGACACCGTACCACCCAATCTGTTCATTCCAGGTATCAATCCAGTCAAACATCCAGTGTACTGCTTCTAATGCATTTACATCCTTTCCTTAAATAAGGGGACTGAAACTGTACACAGTCTTTAAGATGTGGTCTCACTAATGATTGTACAACTGAAGCAATTCCTCTTAATAATAGAGGCTAGCAGCATATTAACATTCCTAACTGTGCACTGCATCATAGAATCCCTAAGGCGCAGAAGCAGGCCAATTGACACACCATGCCCACACTGACCCTCCAAAGAACATCCTGCCCAGGCCTACCTCCCCCCCTCCATTCCTCATGACTGATCCACCCAGCCTGCACATTTTTGGACTATGAGAGAAAACCAGAGTGCCCAGACAGAATGTGAAAATTCCACATAGACAGTCACCCAAGGGTGGGAATTGAACCCAGGTCACAACTGTGAGGTAGTAATGCTAATCACTAAGCCACTGCATATCTGCCCTGAGAGTTGTGCGCAAGAACAGTGAGATTCTGCTACCCTCGGTCATTTACCGTACTTCTCCATTAAACTAACTGTCTGTTTTATTTTAAAAGATTCTTCCTTCCAAAGTGAACAACTTCACATTTTCCCCCATTATACTCAGCCTACAAAATTTCTGCCGACTCATTCAACCTAAATACATAGCTCTACATCTTACTATGTCACTTTTACGACTTGCTTTCTGACCTATCTTTGTGTCGTCTGCAAATTGAGCCAACGATTATAGCGTCCATCACTTTATCAATGTAGATAATATAAGTGTAAAACATTAAGGGTCCAGTAGAGACCCCTGAAGGAAATGATTTGTTACAACCTGTCAACCTGAAACAGGCCAATTTATCTATATCCTGCCAGTCAGCCAGCCAATCTTCTATCTGTTCTGGTAAGTTACCTCCTATTCTGTGAACTCCTACATTAGCTTTTTTATGTGGAGGCTTGGTAAATTTCCCTAGAAATCTAAATACATCTACAGAAATCCCTTTATTGACAGGGCATGTTACTCCTTCAAATAAATTGATAAAATACAATCTCCATTTTATAACACCAGGCTGGTTCTTTCCAATGACTTGGAGCTTTTGCCCAAGTACCAAGTGAGAACTTTCTTAATTTTTCTAAAAAATTAATCAAGTTTTCCTGTTCAGAGATGTTATGACACATGAACCTAGGCCTCCTTTTGTAGGGTAGGGACACTACCACTACACCACAGCAACCAATTTGAACACCTTCCCCTGACACATATCAAGCAAACTGACCTATAGTTTCTTGTTTTCTACCTTTGTCCCATCTTGAATACAGGGGTTATATTTACCATTTACAGTCTAATGGAACCTTCAGAGAATGTATGAATAAAGAACAAAGAACAAAGAACAAAGAAAATTACAGCACAGGAACAGGCCCTTCGGCCCTCCAAGCCTGCGCCGATCCAGATCCTCTGTCTAAACCTGTCACCTATTTTCCAAGGATCTGTATCCCTCTGCTCACTGCCCATTCATGTATCTGTCTATGATGATGATATCGTGCTCGCCTCTACCACCTCCGCTGGCAACGCAGTCCAGGCACCCATCACCCTCAGTGTAAAGAATTTTCCACATATATCTCCCTTAAACGTCTCCCCTCTCACCTTGAAATTCTGACATCTAGTAATTGAATCCCCCACTCTGGGAAAAAGCTTCTTGCTATCCACCCTGTCGATACCTCTCATGATTTTGTAGACCTCAATCGGGACCCCCCTCAACCTCTGTCTTTCTAATGTAAATAATCCTAATCTACTCAACCTCTCTTCATAGCTCATGCCCTCCATACGAGGCAACATCCTGGTGAACCTCCTCTGCACCCTCTCCAAAGCATCCACATCCTTTTGATAATGTGGCGACCAGATCTGTTTGCAGTATTCCAAATGTAGTCGAACCGAAGACCTATACAGCTGTAACATGACCTGCCAACTCTTGTACTCAATACCGCATGAAATTCAGGAAAATTAATATCAATTGCCTCATTAGCCTGAGCTTATGATAAAATCCAACAGCACCTTGAGTCTTATCATCTGCTTCTCCACCGGTTTCTTCAGTTCCACTTCCCCAGCGATTATAATTTCCCCAAGTTCCTCTTTCACTTCAACCTTCTTGTCACTGGAAAGTTTTTTAGTATCCTTCATGTGAGGACAGAAGTAAAGCATTTATTCCTCACATCCGCTTTCTCTTCAGTGCTTACCTCCAGGTCTATAACCCACTGCAAACGAAGTAAATACAAGTCTGGGAAACATTGCTATAGTAGGGATAATATTAAATTAGAGAAGGTGCAGAAAAGATTTACAAGGATGATCTGGGATTGGGGAGTTTGAGTTATGAGGAGAAGGTGGATAAGCTGGGACTTTTTTTTTGCTGGAGCACAGGAGGTTGAAGGGTCACCTCATAGATATTTATACAATCATGAGGGGCATAGATAAGATGAATAGCAAAGATCTTTTGTGAGGGGAGAAAGATTTAAAGGGAACCTGAGGGCCAACGTTTTCTGACAGTGTGTGGTTCATATGTGGAATGAACAGCTAGAGAAAGCTGTAGATGCAGGTATAGTTACAATATTTAAAAGACATTTGGACTGGTACATAAATAGGAAAGGTTTAGAGGGATGTGGGCCAAATACAAACAAATGGGACTAGTTTAATTCAGGAAACTTGATCATCTGGATGATTTGATTTTGATTTGATTTATCGTGGTCACGTACCTAAGTACAGTGAAATGTTCGTTTTGCAAGCAGAACAGGCAGATCATCATAAGCAAGGACATACAGATCATAGGGTGCTTAGACAGAGAAGGCATACAAGGGGGTGCACAAAGCAAGATCAATATTAGCAAGATCTATTTGAAATTAGAGTTGTGGATGTGAGTTTGCTCGCTGAGCTGGAAGGTTAGTTTTCAGACATTTCGTCACCATTCTAGGTAACATCATCAGTGAGCCTCCGTGATGTTACCTAGAATGGTGACGAAACGTCTGAAAACTAACCTTACAGCTCTGTAAGCAAACTCACATCCAGAACCTCAACTTGAGCTACAAATCTTCTCAAAACTCGCTAGAAATTAGAGTTGTCCATTCAGCAGTTTAATACCTTATTGGTGCATGTGTTCAAGCTTCTGTACCTGAGTTGGACTGAAGGGTCCATTTCTGCGCAGTATGACTCCATCTTACTGGAAGATTGGAGGGAGGCAAATGTTCCTCTTTTCAAGAAAGGGAATAGGGAAATCCCTGGAAATTACAGACCAGTCAGTCTTACGTGTGTGGTCAGCAAGGTTTTGGAAAGAATTCTGAGGGATAGGATTTATGACTATTTGGAAAAGCATAGCATGATTAAAGGGAGTCAGCATGGCTTTGAGAGGAGCAGGTCATGCCTCACAAATCTTATTGAGTTCTTTGAGGAGGTCACGAGTCAGGTTGACGAGGGTCGAGCAGTGAATGTGGTGTACGTGGATTTCAGCAAGGCGTTTGATAAGGTTCCCCACGGCAGGCTCATTCATAAAGTCAGGAGGTATGGGATACAGGGTGATTTGGCTCTCTGGATTCAGAACTGGTTGGCTGACAGGAGGCAGAGAGTGGTTGTAGATGGTAAGTATTCTGCCTGGAGGTCAGTGCTGAATGGTGTCCCACAGGGCTCTGTTCTTGGGTCTGCTCTTTGGAGTTTTTATAAATGACTTGGATAAGGAGGTTGAGGGGTGGGTTAGTATGTTTGCTGATGACACAAAGGTTGGAGGTGCCGTTGATAGTACCGAGGGCTATTGCAGGCTTCAGCGAGACATTGACAGAATGCAGAGCTGGGCTGAGAAATGGCAGATGGAGTTCAACCTGGATAAATGCGAAGTGATGCATTTTGGAAGGTCGAACTTAAATGCTGAACATAGGATTAAAGGCAGGATTCTTGGCAGTGTGGAGGAACAGCGGGATCTTGGTGTTCAAGTGCACAGTTCCCTCAAAGTTGCCACCCAGGTGGATAAGGTTGTTAAGAAAGCATATGGTGTTTTGGCTTTCATTAACAGGGGGATCGAGTTTAAGAGCCGCGAGGTTATGCTGCAGCTCTACAAAACCCTGGTGAGACCACACTTGGAATATTGTGTCTAGTTCTGGTCACCCTATTATAGGAAAGATGTGGAGGCTTTGGAGAGGGTGCAAAGGAGGTTTACCAGGATGCTGCCTGGACTGGAGGGCTTATGAGGAGAGGTTGACTGAGCTCGGACTTTTCTCTCTGGAGAGAAGGAGGAAGAGAGGTGACCTGATTGAGGTGTACAAGGTAATGAGAGGCATGGATAGAGTCGATAGCCAGAGACTTTTCCCCAGGGCAGGATTGACTGCCATGAGGGATCATAGTTTTAAGGTGTTACGAGGAAGGTATAGAGGAGACATCAGAGGGAGGTTCTTCACCCAGACAGTTGTGAGCGCATGGAACAGTTTGCCACTGGTAGTCGTGGAAGCGGAGTCATTAGTGACATTTAAGCGACTGCTGGGCATGCACCTGGACAGCAGTGAATTGAGGGGAATGTAGGTTAGGTTACTTTACTTTTGGATTAGGATTATTCCACAGCACAACATTGTGGGCTGAAGGGCCTGTACTGTGCTGTACTTTTCTATGTTCTATGTTCTGTGATTCTATTATCCAGAATTGCAATGAAGACTCAATAGTTTGGGTATTGGATTGTTTATTTGACTGCAAACAATGTACAGTGTTACAGGGAGAAGGTAGGATGAGGAGGAGGACTCCAGTTCAAAATGCACATTTGGAAAGCCACGATGGGTTGGATGGCCTCCTGCTGCACTATAACACTTGTGTGAACTCTGTGATTTCTTTTGCAATAGTACATCAAATAGCATCGCTCCGCCTTTGATGCTTTGGTGCCTTTGACTGACTCGACCCTTTGACCCTGAAATAAAGTTAAAGCGCGGACGCTAGAGATTTGAAACAGAAACAGAAAACCCGCAGGTCTGGCAGCATCAGTGGAGAGAAAGCAGAGTTCATACCTTTTGAGTCTAGTAACCTTATTAACCCCGGGTTGTCTGATCTTTCCCTTGTACATCCCATATGTTTAAGCCACTCCCTAAAACCGACTTCTGTAAACGTATTTTCCAGTGACCAATGTGGCTGATTTGCAAACTCAGACCTTTTGATGCTGTTGGGAATCGCTACATTCATGCAAGCCGTTATCGTAAAAGGGAATTGCTTCAATAAAAGGAGACCCTCGCTATTTAGGATGCGTTTCTGCATTTCTGTGAAAGTCTGTAGATTTCTTTTTAAAAGAAGAAAGGCGGGGAGAGAGCCTGAGAGAGAAACATTCATTCTTTGAACTGATGTGAAATACGTTGGGTGCCTTACAAAACAAAAAAAACCATCGATTGACATCAAAGGTGTTTTTTTCTGGCCAGCCCCGGTTGTTGTAGGTCTGGGTTCGGGTGATTGGTGAATAGGCGGATTGTGAGTGCAGCCAACAGCCAATACCAGCGGCGACTGGGTGGGATTTGCAGGGTGTGTGAAGAGAGAGAGAGAGAGAATTTATACACACAGGAAAAGCTACAACTCAGAAGTGGGTAGGAGCGCATGGGGTTGTAGTGTGCTAGGAGGGACGGGAACCCTACAATTCTACTCTCCTGTTCACAGGAGGAAAGGGGCAACCGCTTCTCAGTCCAAAAGACTTATTCCTTCCACTGGTTCCTTATTAATTCCACTTCCCCACCCCGTCTCTCTGTCTCAAACTTCCAAGGATGGTAACTGAAGACTCCAGCGATGGGGAGAGCCTGAGAAACGAGCCGGGCTGGTGTAAAACCCCCAGTGGTCACATCAAGCGGCCCATGAACGCGTTCATGGTGTGGTCACAGATCGAGAGGCGGAAGATCATGGAGCAGTCCCCGGACATGCACAACGCCGAGATCTCCAAGCGCTTGGGGAAACGCTGGAAAGCCCTGGCGGACACCGAGAAGATCCCGTTCATCAAAGAAGCCGAGCGCCTGAGGCTCAAACACATGGCCGACTATCCGGATTACAAGTACCGGCCCAGGAAGAAGGGCAAGAGCGGGGCCATCGCCAAAATGCTCAGCAGGAAGGTGGCTTCGGTCAGAAAGAACCTCAGCAACAAAGCGCAGAGAGGGAGAGGCTGCTCCAGAGACAAGGGCGTTTGGAAAACCTCTAAGAGGGCTGGACCCAGAGCCGAGACCACTGAAGATGACCGGCAGGAGGCACAGGAAGATCCCAGAAGTCGGGAGCCAGGGCGGCAGGGCAGCTGCTCTTCCTATGAAGAAGATGCCAGCGGACAAGACGAAGACTATGAGTTAGCCCCGGATCCGGAGCCCCCGGGCGCTAAGCCCATTGTAGACCTGAGCCCCGAGGAGCCTCGCTCCCCTGAAGATGCAGGACTAACCCATCCTCTCGGGGACTTGCGGTCTTCCTCTCCCTCCTCCACCAGGTCCCTCGCCTCCTGCTCTTCAGACGAGGAACTAGAAGATGAGATTCTCGACATTATCTCCAGCGCTAACTTTGAAAATCTGGCGCTTGGCCCTTTGGACTCACTATCCCTGGATAAAGATATGGAAGTCTTGCATACGAACTCCGCATCCCATTTCGAATTCCCAGATTATTGCACTCCCGAAGTAACCGAAATGATTTCAGGAGACTGGCTGGTATCTAGTGTGTCTGACCTAGTATTTACTTATTAAATTAGGGACATTTTTGTTTTAAAAAAAGTTTCTTTCTTTTTAAATATTCCTTTTCCTTCCTCCCAAAATAAAAATACAGCAAAGCCGAGATTTAAACCAACAATATCAACTTGGATTTTTCAAAATTCAGCTTGCAATTGCTGTAGCGCGCTTTTTATTGAGGTTTTTTTTAAAAGAGGAAAGTCAAATGATTTTAAAATTGTACTGCTGTCCCAAAGTAAGTAAAAGCAGGTATCTTTTTAACAGGACAATTTATTCGATGTATCCGTTTGGCAATAACAGTTGAAAGCATTTGTGCCGTGATCAGGGTATTGTACCTTAAGCCAAACCGTCGCGTTTGGATAGTTTTTAAAAATACGAAAAAAAAGCTGTCCTTAATTGGGTTTGAATATTGATCTGGATTAGTCGAGAAAGGAGATATTTGTCCAGGGATGCAGGCACCGGCCTGGCTTTAGCAGCAGGATTTCACAATTAGTTTTGTTTTTACGTATGGGGATTTCAAAGGACAATAAGTTAACGTGAAATACTCAGGATACAGCCAGACTAGGGAGAGAGACTGAAACGATATGCATCTCTCACTGAGCAAGTTCAAACTGATGCGAGGACAGCTTTGAAAATATTAGCCTGAACGTCTGCTTTGAACCCTGAGCGTCTCCTGGGGATCCAGGTTTAGAGATAACATGCGTGTCGTGTCTGAAGCCAAGCTCAAAGCTGCCTTGATAGTGCGTAAAGCGTGGAGAAGCCTTTCGATTTGCCATTCCCAGTGACACCTTGTCTGGGCGATGGAGAGGCTCTGCTGGGTCCTAGCGAGAAGCCGCCTTCTCTTCCTCTCTCCAGTCAATCCCTGAAGGGATTGGTGTGGGGGGAGAGGGAAACAAGATCTTGGATAAAGGGGGAAGTGGGTGGGTGGGGATCAGGGGTTTTACTGCACACCTGTTCACTTCCAGCGAAAGCCTCCGGGCTTTTAGAAAGCGAGAGTATTGTGTTCTCGAGTGTAATGTGAACATTAGCTGTCCACTAAGGTTGGCATCTCTCACTTGAATAGGAATCTATGAATTATTTTCACATTCATTCTAGTGTCATTGTGTTAGACCACTTATATTTATGCCCTGGGTTGGGGAAGGGGATTGTCAGTTAAGGAGAATAGATTGTTGTGGGTGTGTAGGGGGAGGGGTGGGGAGTGGGAGGATGTCACTGAAAAGTGTGGTCTGAGATTGTGTACAATCTTGACCAGGTGGTGTGTTTGGAGTGGGGGGTCCTCAACTTTTAAATTAAAAAAAAATCATCCAGTCAGGTCATTTAAAGCTGTTTCCATCACTAATTGACCTCCAATCAGATATGACATTCCCGTGCAGGTGCCTCCAGGTTACATTCTGGGTGCATGGCCAATGGGGTTTAACCATTCTAACTGAGGAGTGTGCGGGGTGGGGGGGTGGTGGTCTTAGTCTATGACGCTGGGGGCGTGGGTGAAACCATTCTCAGTGAAGGGAGTGGGATGACCTTGGTCTTTGGTGGGTGGGTGAAGCCATTCTCATTGAGGAGAGTGGGGGGAATGATCTTGGTGTATGGTGGGGTGGGTGGGTGAAGCCATTCTCAGTGAGGAGAGTGGGGCAATGATCTTGGTGTATGGTGGGGTGGGTGGGTGAAGCCATTCTCATTGAGGAGAGTGGGGGAATGATCTTGGTGTATGGTGGGGTGGGTGGGTGAAGCCATTCTCAGTGAGGAGAGTGGGGCAATGATCTTGGTGTATGGTGGGGTGGGTGGGTGAAACCATTCTCAGTGACGAGAGTGGTGGGGGTGATCTTGGTCTGTGGTGGGGGGTGATACCATTCTCAGTGAGGAGATTGGGGGAATGATCTTGATCTATGGGGGGGGTGAACCAATTCTCAGTGAGCAGTGTGGGGGTGAAGCCGTTCTCAGTAAGAAGCGTGGAGGGGTGAAGTCATTATCAGTGAGGAGGGTGGGGGGGGTGATCTTGGTCTATGGTGGGTGGGTGAAACCATTCTCAGTGAGGAGAGTAGGGGGTGATCTTGGTCTGTGGTGGGTGGGTGAAACCATTCTCAGTGAGGAGAGTGGAGGGATGATCTTGATCTATGAGAGATAATGGGAACTGCAGATGCTGGAGAATCCAAGATAATAAAGTGTGAAGCTGGATGAACACAGCAGGCCCAGCAGCATCTCAGGAGCACAAAAACTGATGTTCTCTCTGATGAAGGGTCTAGGCCCGAAACGTCAGCTTTTGTGCTCCTGAGATGCTGCTTGGCCTGCTGTGTTCATCCAGCTTCACACTTTGTTATCTTGATCTTGATCTGTGGTGGGTGGGTGAAACCATTCTCAGTGAGGAGAGTAGGGGTGATCTTGGTCTATGGTGGGTGGGTGAAGCCATTCTCATTGAGGAGAGTGGGGAGTGAAGCCATTCTCAGTGAGGAGAGTGGGGGGATGATCTTGGTCTGCAGTTGGGGGAGTTAAAGCCATTCCCAGTGAGGATACTTGGGGCGGGGGGTGGGGGGTGATCTTGACTGTATATCTATAACCAGGATGGGTGAGTATAACCATAAATCACCGTGAACCTCTAACCTCTTGGCTTGGGCAACATCATATCTGCACAGTCCAGCACTATTCTTTATTAATTTTGACTTCTACTTTGTTTTGTGAAACAAGAGAGTACAGACTAGTAACTGAGCATGTGGCATCACTGCTTTGTGTATCTAATTCGATTTGGTTAAAATATTTGAGGACAAAGAGGCAAGATGCACGAATAAATGGGGAACAGTGCGTAGAATCTATTAACATTGGTGTTGATATTCTGATTGTGTTATTCCATCAGTTGTTTACCAAGACGCATGTTTGGAGGGGGAAACAAGCGGGGAGGTGCTGTCAGAGTATTGAGAGGTGCATTTGGAACATTTCTTTCATTGGCTGTGTCCAGGCTGATTGCATGATTCATTTAACCCTTTGGCAGCTGAGGTATTCCAACTGCCTCTTTGAAAATTAATACACTGTGAATATGTAATATTCTGTGAATCCTGTAATTCTGAAAATAATGGAGAGTCTTAAATTGTGTTGACTGGGTGCTAAAACCAAGTGCTATTCAATCTGCATTCTGATCAGCTCCTTAAACAATCGCCCAACTCAGGGAGTTTTATAGCTGCGTTACTGTGAGGGAGTGAATTCTTCCATCCTGTAAATATAATGTCTCATGCTCTCTAGAAGCAGTGGAACAGGAGTACCATTTAATTCTGCTCTGCCATTCAGATGTATCCTGGTTAATATGTACCTCAAAACCATTTACCCGTCTTTGCTGCATGTCACTAGTTGCATCTACATGCCAAAATAATCTCACTCAGTTTTGAAAACTCTAACTGTACCAGCATCCACAGCCTTTTAGGGGAAAGAATTCCACATTTCTGTTGCTGTTTCTGTGAGGAGATATCTCCTGGTTTCACTCCTGAATGGTCTAGCTCCTTGTTCTTGCTTCCTCACCAAAGAAAATAGCTTCTCAGATTACCTTTTCTATATAGGAATGCAAGCCAAGTTTTTGTAACCTATTAAAATAATTTAACCTCCTATGCTCTGATAATGTCAGCACAGCCCCAGAGGGCACATAGAGGGACACACACAATTGGTGGTGGTTTGATTTTGAAGTTGAAAACTTTATGGTAATCCTAGCCACTGTGGGAACTGACCCTGGGCTGTTAGCATCACTATGCATTCAAACTAGCCACCCAGCCAAATAAGCTGACTGACAGCCCTGAGTCCAGATATTTGCCTGGTGAATCCTGATTGATATGGTGATGGACCTTAGCTAGCAGTGTCCTGTATACTTTATTCCAAAATCTATTTATAATGAATACTTCAAATTGAATATTAAACAAGTGCAGTAAAATTCAATTTTTTCTTTCCATACAGCTTGTTTCACTCTCAGGTTCCTCAATATATTTGCAGTTCTCTATCTTTACAATATGCGTACCATCCATGAAGCTGAGTGCAAAATATTTGGTCTGGAATATTACAGAAAGTGCAATAGAATTAAACTTTCTTCCATGTGACACATTCCACTCAGAGGTGCCTCAATGCAATTCCTATTCTCTTGATATTGATAGCAACGCTCAGTCATCAAAGGGTTAACATGCATCAGCTGGATACAGTTGGGGAACTGAAACTTCCCCTCTTGTCTTCACCCTGCATTGAGAGATATTAAAGTCATTGTAGTCTGTGTAGATGGACAGAATATGAGTTAATGGTAGTGCATTAATGTAAATATTTGTCATAGATTTATTTTCAGAGATTTATAACTGTATATTTGGTTAAATTATTAAAATCTTTTGCCATTTTCTGTTACCTGTGTAAAGAATGTTTTAATTATGGAAATTAAGTAATTAATATTAAAATGTTTACATCAGTTATCAGTATTGGGTCCACCACTCATCTGTGTCCACATGCAGTTCAGAATAAATGCTAATCCTCTAAGGAAATAGATTTGCACTTCCAACACCCTCTGTTTCACAACTTCAGAACATCCAAGCCAAGGGACTGCTCAGAAATATTGTAGTTTAGGGAACCTGGCAGCCAATTTGTACACAGTAAACTCCCACAAATAACAACAAAACAATGAACAGACTATCTCTTTTAGTTATTCTGACAGGCAGATACATGTTGCAGCACAGCAAAAGGAGAGCATTCCACTGCTCTTCCTCGAAATAGGGAGATGGATTAATTTTCCAAACAGAGTGGGCCTCGCTTTAAAGTCTCTTCTGAAGGAAGGCATCTGCCTCAATGCCACGAAACTGGGAATGTTAGACAAGATCCTCAGCTGAATTCTCTGGGCTGGGGTCCTGAATCAAAACCTTTTGAACTCAGGGGATGAGACTGAGCCACATTGAAGCATAGTCAGGAATATTCACAATGGTATAGGAACACTGCCTGTGAGCCAGTCAGGCTGAAATGATTATCTAGTGCCGAATCACCACCGACAGACAAACAGGGAAGACATTTTACAGTATACGGGGTGGGAAGCTGGGTGGAATTCTGCGACAGGGCTACATTTCAGTAGTCAGCATCAGCTGCTCACTTTGCTTGTGAATGTGGCTAAGGCACATTGACTTTCCACAGTGTTGTCAGCTCTCACTTATGCCTCTGCACGTCTGATAATGCACACCAGTGGGCCCACCCTGGTACTTCATCCCACCTGATGAGCTAAACTAAGTGTGGACCCCAGCTCCACTGCTAGCAGGGGCACCACCGTCTCAGAGAGTACAGTCCACAAAAGTGGAAGATTCAGATGATCCTAATAAGAAGACAATATTTCTGAAGAGAAACACCAATGAGAGGAATAACACATCCATGGCACTACCTTGACTGATGAAGCAGATTCATGGGCACATACTTTGAAAAAGACTGGGACTTTCCCGAGTATCATCCTTTAGTTAACAACGAAGCCCACAGTATAGTCAAAGTGACTGACACAACTTTGCACCCAAACCTCAGCAAGAGCAGGGAACCTGAAGGAAAAATAATTTCAGTTCACCCAGGGTTATGTAGAAAAAACAGCCCAGTAAGGGGTCATTAATTCCCTTGATTGTGCCCTGTCCTTAAAATAGATTGTGGCAGGGACTTTCGTCAACTCCATTTACCTGTCACATCCCTTGAAGCCCTTACCAATGTCATTCATGGCAGCATCAGTTAATGCCCAAGAGACCAGTGCTTGGTTTTGAGGAGAAAGTTCTATGTCTTTGTTTTGATTTGACACCTCAAACCAGCCCTGGCAGCAACTGAGTTTGAAGGTGTGATTAAAGCTTTCACTTATACTTCAAGTATTATTAAACTTATTTCACTCCGTGATTCTACTGGCCTGCCTACAAATTTAAGATTAGGACCTCTGTTCAAGCTAAAGTCTGCTTTACTGGGCTCCCTCAGTCTGTCAATGCCTTAATTCACATGGGTTTCAGTGCATTCCTAGCACAATTTAAATTTCCAGGTTTCAGCTTCATCAGTTCCAATTTCTGTGCAATGCAAAGAACAGGGCTAATGTCTGGGATCTGCTTTCCATTAAGTCATAGAAATCTTACTTTTAATGCTTTCTGTCCTGTGCAGTGTACTTACTGATGCTATCACAGCTCTTCATAAACACCGAACCAGATGCAGTGCTGTTTCCACTGGTCAATATGGGCCTCTAGTGGCAAGAAACTGACACTGCGAGATGGTACTGCAAGAACATTAGAAATAGGAGATAATAGAAACAGCAGATGCTGGAGAATCCGAGATAACAAGGTGTAGAGCTGGATGAACTAGGACCACAACTTGGTCCTTCAAGCTTGTTCTGCCATTCGATGAGTTCAGGATTGATCTTTTAGCTTGATTCCATTTCCCTATTTCACTTGATTCCTTTAAGCCCAAATAACCACAGTTCTTTCTGCGAATGAACAAATTGCTCCTCAGTTTCACCCTAAACATCCAATTTCTTATCCCAATTGTGTGACCCCCTAGTTCTAGACTCTGTATTTGGGGAAACAGCTTCGTAGCCTATATTCTGTCAAGCCTCTTATAAATTTAATAATACAATGAGATCATATCTTCTAAATTATAGCCCTATCTTCAAACCCATATCATTGGACAAGGCTTCATCCCAGGAATCATTCACTAGGGAGCCTTCTTTGAACTCTTTCCAAGTCAATTATGTCTGTCCTCAGGTAAGGAAGCCAATTTCTTTAAATTATTACATCGATGTGGATGTCATTAGCATTTGTTGTCAAACCCTAACGCACAAGGGACAGATAAGAATCACTGTGGAGTCATATGTGGCCCAGAGCAAGTAAGGATCGCAGGTTTCCTTCCCTTACTGAACTTGGTAGGTTACTGTAAGGTAATCGTTACCAGGCGAGCAATTCTTTTCCTTTAAGTTTGTGGTGTTCTTGAATGTAATTTCATCCAATGCTGCAGTGGAATTTGAGCTCATTGTCCCAGATAACTAATCTGGCAGCTGTGAACTGTATTGAAGCCGTAGCCCTAACTTTATTGCAAATGTAGTGACATTACCACACTGCTGGCACCTCCTTCCGAACAGCACTGCTGGTGTGAAGTGTGTATAATTGTAGTTAAGTGCGTTTAATTTGATACTCTAAGCTCTTTGTAATAAAAGGCTGGCGTAGCCATTTGTTTTCCTAACTGTTTGCTCTACCTGCAAGTTAACTTTGTTTATTTCCAAATCCCTCTGAATACCATCACTTCCCAGTCTCTCAGAAGTTTAAAAATATCCTGTGTTTCTGTTTTTTTCTACACAAGTGAATAACTTCACACTACCACAATTTCTTCACCATCTGACACAAACTTGTTTACTCACGTGATTTGATTATTTTGCTTTTCAACATCTCTGTGTCCTGATGCAGCTTACTATCCTACTTATCAGAGTATCAACAGCAAACCCAGATATATAACACTCAGATCCCTGCACTTAATATGGATGGACCTCCAAACATTGGTCCTCGCAGTACCTGACTATTACAGTCTTCAAACCCAACAATTTCCTTTTCATTGCTTCTGTCTGGTTTCTGCCCATTAATTATGCCATTCTCGTATATCGCTGATGTTTTCTGAGTGATTTTGGAAAATCTAAACATGTTAGAAATGTAGGAATAGACCAATCAGCCCATCTAACCTGCTCCATTATTCACCTAGATCAAAGCCTATCATCCTATCAACATACACTCAAAAACTTCCAAAGATTTAAAACCCTGCGAGGGAACAGAGTGCTAATCTTGAACTTAAGTGGCCTCTCTCTTTCACTGAAATTGTGTGCCCTGGTTCTCACCTCTCCAACCAGGGAAAATATCCACCTTTAAATAGTTTATCAGCTTTAATGAGGTCACCTCTCATGCTTTGAAACTCTGGGGAACTCAGGCCCAGTTTACCCAATCTCTCTTCATAGGACAGCCCTGTCATTCCAGGAACAGGTTTGGTGAACCCTCGTTGAACTCCCTCTGTGATAATAATATCCTTCCTAAGATAAAGAGACCCAGGGCTGTGAACAGTACTCAAGGTGCAGTGTAACCACACATCAACCAATTGCCCCTTACGTACACTATTTTTCACATAATGGAAAACCAGATATAATTTTCAAATACAATTTCCCTTTTGTAAGCCCTCGCTACCTGGTCATATCATGTTTTTTTTAGCTGCTCTAGTAATATTTCCGCGCTTATTGATGTCAGGCTAAATGGACAACAGATGTAGGGTGGAGGAGGGGAGAGTCGGGGTGGATGGGTTCATTTACAAGGCACATCGCAGAGCTGAATATTTAATAGCTCTCACTTAGCCACCCTTTACAACCAAGGACTTTATAGCCAAGTATGTGTTTTATTTCTGAAATGCTGTCACTCTTGCAGGAAATGTCACAACCAATTTGTGGACAGTAAGCCCCCATCAGCAGTAATGAGATCATGACTGGCGCAAACATTATTGATCAAATGGCCTCGTTCTGTGCTATAAATTTTCTATGGTCCCAAGACAAATTATCTGCTCATTAATGTTTATTGAGGGAAGAATATTGGCCAGGACACTGAGTACCATACACGTAGTCTTCTTCAGAATACTGGCACATCCAGTGAACAGGGCCTTGATTATTATCTCAAGTGAAAATTAACACCTACCAACAGTATGGTACTCCCTCCATAATGCACCAGAATGTCAACCTGGCTCCTGTGCTCACATCTTTAGAGTATGGCCTTGAACCAACAATGTTCCGACTGTCTGTCCACCCACTAAGCCGCAGCTGTCTACAAACTCTTACCATATTTTATCCTTAAAACCATTTTTGTATGTTGCCTTCGGTCTCCACTGCATCAAACATCACCATCGACAGTCATCAGTTCTCATTTCCTAGTTTACTCTCAATGGGGAAAGAAAAATGTAGCTTAAGAGCAATTTCTACATTCCATACTTCCAATTTTTGTTTTACATTCAGTGGATGTGAGCATCCACATCACTGATTGGGATAGTAATGTTTTGGCCGTTCCTAAATGCCCAGAGAGCAGTTAAGCGTCAACCACATTGCTGTGGGCCTGGAGTCACATGTAGGCCAGCTATTTCCTTCACTAAAGGGCTTTACCACAGCCATTGATTCATGGACATCGTTAAACTCTTAATTACAGATGTTTATTGAATTCAAACTCCACCCTCTGCTTTGGCAGGATTTGAACCCAGATACCTCTAATAGTACCTAGGTCTCTGGATTAACAGCCCATGATAATACCACTGAGCCATCACCTCCCTTTGCATGCTCTCCGTTAGGAATATAAATGCTCTGCCAGATCATTGTCTAATCTGAAAAACAAATGATATCAGGAACAAATTGATTCCAGTGAGGAATGTGTTTCAGAAAGCTCTCCTCCGAACCATTCAGCCTGGCTTTGAGAACTATATTGCTGTTTCTTCATTATTGCTGGGTAAAAATTCTGGATCTCTTCCCCAGACAGCACTGTGGGTGTACGGACAATTCAAGAAGGCAGCTTGCCACCACCTGTTCAAAGGGCAGTTATGGATGGGTGATAAATTTGGCTGAAGCAGCAATGCCCACATCCCCTGTATGAATTAAAAACAGCGCTTAGAAACACACACTTAATTAAACAAATCTCTTTCGATATTTACACTGAAAGCCAGTTTGAATTACCAATTAGTTCCACTCTCCTGTCAATTTAATTCTCCACATTACTGGTACACATTCTCTAAATGTTCCAGTGAAAATAAATTCAAGGGCAGCACCCCATCGTTTGACAGGGCATTGAGATTCAACAACAATTTTCATTGTGAACTCAGTCACCATTTTGTTTCCTTTTTATTTGTACTTTGATTTTATCCCTTCTTTTTCCCCCGTCTTTCTTCCAGAGAGACTCTGTTCAGGATTCTGCCATTCACACCTTCCCTAGACATTTCTTTTGATTCTTTACTTGTTTCCTTCCCATTCCCTTTGTCCTTGGTCTTCTAGTTTCTCCCATCTTCTGACTATTACAGTCCTCATCTTTTCCCAACCTCCCCTTTAATATTAGTGTAAAGAGAAACTGCTCCTTTTTCCAACTGGATTGAGAATGAGACGACAGTGATTTAAGGTCAATGGCAGAAGAAGCAAAGATGAGAAGAGGAATATCTATTCAGTGCAAAGTCAGAAGCCACTCGACACCAGGTTATAGCCCGACAGGTTTATTTGAAATCACAAGCTATAGGAGTGCAGCCGCTTCGTCATGTGAAGTGAGAGAGAAGCACACAGCATACAGAATTTGTGGGCAGAGAGAGATCAAGGGCAGAGAGATTAAAAGATCATACACATTTTGTGAGTGGGGTGCCATTAAGCCCCTGCAGGTGATCTGAAAAGTATTAGACCGTGTGAGTAAAGTGTCAACACATCATGGCTCTTCTGCACAGTGACTGGCTAGGGTCTCGAATGTATTTCCTGAGAATGTGATGGAGGCAGGGTCCATGAGAGAAAGAGAATTGCCTCCTATCCAAAGATGAAAAAGCTTTAGGTCTAAAAGGAAAAGGCAGATGAGAGGGAATAGGTAAATTGTTCCTGAGAGACAGCGTAGATGCAGCAAACTGACTGGCCTCCTTTTGTGCTTTAAGCATTCTATGATATGATTCAATAGAAACGTTTTAATGTATCAGACAGATGAGATGTTCAACAGTGGACAACCTCAGATCTGAAAGTTGCTCCAATCTTTAACTACTTGTAGTTTTGTTGTAGCAGTTTGACAGAATGAGTGGTTTATTCAGCAGTTAACTTTCAGCCCTGTTTATGTACCATCACAGAAAGCTCACACCTGGTACTGACATTAGAGATCCAGGGGCTTTTTAAGACAATCGGACAGCTTTGCGCTCACTTGTATTAATATGCATTTTGGAAGGTCGAATTTGAAAGCTGAGTACAGGATTAAGGATAGGATTCTTGGCAGTGTGGAGGAACAGAGGGATCTTGGTGTGCAGATACATAGATCCCTTAAAATGGCCACCCAAGTGGACAGGGTTGTTAAGAAAGCATATGGTGTTTTGGCTTTCATTAACAGGGGGATTGAGTTTAAGAGTCGTGAGATCTTGTTGCAGCTCTATAAAGCTTTGGTTAGACCGCACTTGGAATACTGCGTCCAGTTCTGGTCGCCGTATTATAGGAAAGATGTGGATGCTTTGGAGAGGGTTCAGAAGAGGTTTACCAGGATGCTGCCTGGACTGGAGGGCTTATCTTATGAAGAGAGGTTGACTGAGCTTGGTCTCTTTTCATTGGAGAAAAGGAGGAGGAGAGGGGACCTAATTGAGGTATACAAGATAATGTGAGGCATAGATAGAGTTGATAGCCAGAGACTATTTCCCAGGGCAGAAATGGCTAGCACGAGGGGTCATAGTTTTAAGCTGGTTGGTGGAAAGTATAGAGGGGATGTCAGAGGCGGGTTCTTTACACAGAGAGTTGTGAGAGCATGGAATGCGTTGCCAGCAGCAGTTGTGGAAGCAAGGTCATTGGGGTCATTTAAGAGACTGCTGGACATGCATATGGTCACAGAAATTTGAGGGTGCATACATGAGGATCAATGGTCGGCACAACATTGTGGGCTGAAAGGCCTGTTCTGTGCTGTACTGTTCTATGTTCTATGTTCTATGTTCTAATATCGGCTAGTTCATTTCCGGCATTTGAAAGACCAAATTCTCAATGGTGCTTAGGTGAGGATTGAACTCGCAGTTCATTAGAGTTACCAGTCCCGGTAGTACAGCCACTACACCACTGCATGTTCTGATTGGACATGTTTCTTTTCCAATTCATTGGTTATTTTGTTGTGTGAGTCAATCCACTATCTAACTAGATAAGAACTGGTTAAAGTTATACTTGTTACACCAGACAGTAAATATATCATTGGCAAACATATGATTCTAAAGTCAGCGTTCTTGGAATCTGTTCCAATGTGGGTCAGCGCCTGACCTGTAGCTTTTTCATTCTGTAGAAAAGATGTTTCATGGTGAAGTGTGATCCTGTGATTATTTTTGCCCTTGGCCCAGGTATTCTCTTAAAGTGGTGCTGTTTGGAACTCAACGACCAAAGGCATGAGAAAATAATCTACTCTGACATTCTGGAGTGGTACTGAGGATGTGCTAAATTGCTGGACATGCCACCTTTCAGATAAGATTTCAAAAAGAGTTCACCTAGTGCCCTTGCAGGTGGATGTAAAAAGATTGCTCAGTCCCGTTCAAAGAGAACCAGTGGAGTCATCTTCAAGGTCCTAATCTTAACCCTCAAATAACATCGGCAAGAAATTAGAAGATTTATACATTCATTTTATTGGACTGGATTTAGTAGAGTTGACCAGAGGGGGTCATGAGAATCGGGCAGGTACACAGTGCACTGAATTCAATTCCCAGCATTGGGAAAACTGTTTCCAATGGGAGACAGGTAGGGCCTAATGTGAAAATCCTGCCCGTTAGCAGTGGGCTCAGGCTGGTAAATAAGCCATTTAAAGGCAGTTCAGAGCCATCTGAAGCTAACAACAGCTCAAGGATTTAACCTTCAGAAATAAGCAAACAAGAAAGAAATGAAAAGAAAACTTAGCATTAGTGAATGGGGGTTGGTTAGCTCAGTTGCATGAATGGCTGGTTTGTGATGCAGAGTGATGCCAGCAGTTTGGGTTCAATTCGTATGCTGGCTGATGTTAGTTTGCAGGACCTTCCTTCTCAACCTCTCCCCTCACCTGAGGTGTGCTGAACCTCAGGTTAAACCACCACCAGTCAACTCTCTATAATGAGAGATCAACCTATGGCAATCCTATCTCAAGGAGGCTGTTGTAGTGATCATACCTTTGAATGAAGAGGCCCAGATTTAAACTACCCCCTGAGCCCCCGGCTTCAGGGCAGGAAAGTGGACATAAGGAGTGTCAGGAGAAAACAGAGTTAACGTTCTGGGTCCAGTGACCCTTCCTCGGAACTGATGGTGGCTGGGAAAACGTCAGTTTCTATGCAGAAAATAGGGAGGTTGGTGGGATAGGGAGTAAACAACAGGATAGAGCCCAAAGAGTTAGACAGACAAAGGAGTTGCTGACGATCAGGCTGGGAGGGTGAGTACTTGTTAATGGGGACTGTTAGTGACTAACAACAGGGGATGTGTAATGGCAGGCTATGTGGTAACTCCCAGGTGAGGCAATACTTCACCTGCACTTCCCAGAATCTAGTCTGATGCATTGGCTGCTCACAATGTGGTCTCCTCTACATTGGGGAAACGAAGCATAGACTTGGCGACCGCTTTGCAGAATATCTACATCCTGCTCGCAAAAAAGACCCTGAACCTCCTGTTGCCTGCCACTTCAATGCACCACCCTGCTCCCTGGCCAACATCTCTGTCTCTGGCTTGCTGCAGTGTTCCAGTGAAGTCCAATGCAAGCTGGAGGAACAACACTTCATTTTCCGCCTGGGGACCCTACAGCCCTCTGGACTCAATATTGAGTTCAATAACTTTAGGGCCTAAACTCTCCCATGTCCCAGCCCCCCACTCCAGACACCAGGCCTTGTTACCACTTGTAACCACATAGTCTGCCATTACGCACCACCTGTTGTTAGTCACTAACAGTCCCGATTAACAACTATTCACCCTCCCAGCCTGATCGTTAGCAATTCCTTTATCTGTCCAACTGTCTTTCTCTATCTTTGGGCTCTATCCTATTGTTTACTCCCTACCCCACCCACTTTCCTATTTTCTGCCTATAAAATGACATCTTCGCAGCCACCATCGGTTCTGAGGAAGGGTCACTGGACCCAAAATATTAACTCTGTTTTCTTCTCCACAGATGCTGCCAGACCTGCTGAGATTTTCCAGCAATTTTGTTTTTGTTCCTGATTTACAGCATCCGCAGTTCTTTTGGTTTTTATAAGGAGTGTCAGGTCTGCCATCCTAATGGTGGTAGCACAGGTTCAAGGGGCTAAATGGCCTGCTCCTGTTCCTGTTTCTTATGGACTTAAAAAAGCTAAGCCCCCTCAGCATCCCACCCTCACATCTGACTCTGTCCTCTCCCTGGGATCCACACTCACCTCACTTGTTAAGCATGGTGCACAACATTCAGTATTTCACTCTGGCTGCCAACTGGAACCTGACGAGAAAGTGACCAAAGGGCAGTGTGTCCCTACAGCATTCCCACTTCTATCATTGCCATTCCATTCATAAAGACTCAAGCATTGAAACAAACATTTAAAATTTGAACATTACCAAAGAAAGACACATTTTTGTTAAAACTTTTCATCTTGCACTCATCAGAACAACTCACAAGAATATTAATTCAAGGCAAACAACATTTTACACTGAGATAGTAGGAACTGCAGATGCTGGAGAATCTGAGAAAACAAGGTGTGAAGCTGGATGAACACAGCAGGCCAAGCAGCATCAGAGGAGCAGGAAAGTTTGACATTTTGCCTCGAGACCCCTCTTCAGAAATGGGGGCGGGGCGGCGAAAGGGGATTCTGAAATAAATAGGGAGACACGGGGAGGCGGATAGAACATGGATAAAGGAGAAAATAGGGGGAGAAGAGACAGACAGGTCAAAGAGGCAGGGTTAGAGCCAGTGATGGTGAATGTAGGTGGTGAGTTAGGGAGGGGATAGATCAGTCCATGGAAGATGTACAGGTCAAGGAGGCAGGATGAGGTTAGTGGGTAGGAGATGGGGGTGGAGTTTGAGGTGGAAGGAATGGTTGGGGAGGCAGGGACTAGCTGGGTTGGGCTTGGAATGTGGTCAGAGGAGGGAAGAATTTGAAGCTTGTGAAGTCCACATTGATACCTTTGGGCTGCAGGGTTCCCAAGCGAAATATGAGACGCTGTTCCTGCATGTTTCGGGTGACGTCATTGTGACACTGCAGGAGGCCCGGGCTGGACATGTCGTCCGAGGAGCGGGGGGAGGATGAATTGAAATGGTTCGCGACTGGGAGTGTAGTTGTTTGTTGTGAACGGAGCTTAGGTGTTCTGCAAAGTGGTTTCCAAGCCTCCACTTGGTTTCCCCGATGTAGAGGAGACCACAATGGGAACAGCAGATACAGTATATAACATTAACAGATGCGCAGGTGAACATCTGTTTGATGGGAAAAGTCTTCTTAGGGCCTGGGATGGGGGTGGGGGGGGAAGTATAGGGTCAGGTGTAGCAGTTTCTTCGGTTGAAGAGAAAGGTGCCGGGTGTGGTAGGGCTGGAGGGGAGTCTGAAGCGGACAAGGGAGTCACAGAGAAAGTGGTTGCTCTAGAAGGCACATAAGGGTGGGGAGGGAAAAATGACTTTGGTAGTGGAGTCAGATTGCAGATGGCGGAAATGTCGGAGGATGATCAGCCCCACCAACCCCGGCACTTTCCCCTGCAACCGCAGGAAATGCTACACCTGCCCCCTCCTCCTCCGTCAACCCCATCCCAGGCCTCAAGAAGACTTTCCACATCAAGCAGATGTTCACCTGTGATCTGCTAATGTGGTATACTGCATCTGCTGTACCCATTGTGGCCTCCTCTACATTGGGAAAACCAAGCAGAAGTTTGGGGACTGTTTTGTGGAACACCTACGCTCAGTTCGCAACAAAAAACTACACCCTTCCAGTTGCGAACCATTTCAACCCACCCGCCCAACTCCTTGGTAACATGTCCAGCCTGGGCCTCCTGCATTGCCACAAATGACGCCACCCGCAAGATGCAGGAACAGCATCTCATACTTCGCTTGGGAACCCTGCAGCCCAAGGGTATCAATGTGGACCTCACAAGCTTCAAAATCTCCCCTCCCCCAACCGCATCCCAAAACCAGCCCAGCTAGTTCCCACCTCCCGAACCATGCCTCCCACCTCAAGCCCCACTCCCATCTCCTACCCTCTAACCTCATTCCCCTTCCTTGACATGTCCGTCCTCCCTGGACTGAACTATCCCCTCCCTAATCCCCACCTACATTCACCTTCACTGGCTCTAACCCAGCCTCTTTGACCGTTCTGCCTCCTCTCACCCTATCTTCTCCTTTATCCATCTTCTATCCACCTCCCCTGTTTCCCTATTTATTTCAGAATCCCCTT
This sequence comes from Stegostoma tigrinum, assembly GCF_030684315.1. Taxonomy (NCBI): domain Eukaryota; kingdom Metazoa; phylum Chordata; class Chondrichthyes; order Orectolobiformes; family Stegostomatidae; genus Stegostoma; species Stegostoma tigrinum. The sequence goes on from NC_081372.1 coordinate 9,890,560, forward strand.
CCCCTCCCCCATTTCTGGAGAAGGGTCTTGACCTGAAATGTCAAACTTTCCTGCTCCTCTGATGCTGCTTGGCCGGCTATATTTATCCAGCTTCACATCGTGTTATCTAACATTTTCTATTATATGACAATAGAGTGCTGATGTTGATAGGTAGACCCTGATTGGTACAGCCATTGCCATGGAGAATGCACCAGTGATATGATGACTGGCAGTTAATTGCCAAGTTTTATTTAAATTTAAACCAGGCAGATTGGCTCTAATTGGCCATGGCATTGCACCGAGGAGTGACCAGCTGTTTTCTCGAGTTGAAACAAGCATACTGTGTGTACATGTTCATTCTGTCAGCAAAGAACAGAGCCTTATGTATAATATATGCAGCTTCTAGTGCATGCAAAATTTGGATACACTCCTTAACATAGCTATAAGGACCCAATGATATTTGAAGGTGTTTCAAAACTTCATTTGGTAATTATATTGGGTCACTCACCACCTCAGAACATCTATGCACTTCACAGGCAAAAGAAAAATGCAAAACCTAGATACCCTTGTACTACGGGGAAAGGTGACAATTAGTTTCTGCACAGTATGATCCCACAACCAACAAGATGATAAGAGCCAGCAAATTTGATTTTTCCTCAGTGATGTACACTGAGGGGGAGCTCTGCTTCTCTCCTTCAGTACAGTTTTGGGAATTTTTTTTTACACTCAGCTCAGCGGTGCTGCATTTTCCACCTCAATGAAAAGACAACAACTAAAGTGCTACCTAGGAAAATCAGCCGACTTTTTAATGTGCAACTTTCCGCAGTGAGGTTTGAGCTCACAACGTTACAAATTATATCAGTTATGTACATTAACTGGAGAAGTTCAGCGAGTCCCTGCAGTACAGAAAGGGGCTATTTGGCACATAGAGTCTGCACTGACTCTCCAAAGAGCAATCCCCATAACTTTGCATTTCCCATGGCTAACTCACCCAGCCTGCACATCCCTGGACACTACGACAATTCAGTATGGCTAATCCATCTAACCAGTGTGGCTTTGGACAGTGACAGGAAACTAAAGCAAACCCACTCAGACACAGGGAGAATGTGCAAACTGTACACAGACAGTCACCTGAGGCTGGAATTGAACCTGGGCCCCTAACGCTATGAGGCAGCAATGCGAACCACTGAGCCACCGTGCCACCCCAAGTTGGGGCTGTTGTCCTTGGAGAAGAGAGGCAATCCGATCGACGTTTTCAAAATAGTGAGGGATCTGGACAAAGCCATAGAATCATAGCATCTCAGAGGCCTACAGCACAGCACAAGGCTATTGAATCTGCAACGGTAAGAAATAACCACATAACTACTCTAATCCCAGACAGTAATGATTGACAGACTGTTCCCACTCGTAGAAGGACCAATAACAGAAGGGCAGAGATTTAAAGAAGTTGGTAAAAAAAAAGCAACAGTGAGATGAGAAAAATGATTTTCACGCTGGTTGGGGATTGAGTTGTCTGAGATTCTGGTGGAGGCAGGGTCATTTGAATCATTTCATAGGCAGTTGGATTAGTTTCTGTTAAGATTGAATATACTGGGCTTTAAGGGTGTGTGGGGCTGTCATTAGGAGAATTGCTTATTTGGAGAGTCAGCATGGAAATGATGGGCTGAATGGTCTCCTTTTAGGCAGTAACTTCTGTGTAATTGTGTGGATTCAGAAGAAGGAGTGCTATCCCTTGCGCCACAGTTAATCCTCAACTTGCTATATTTATCTTCAGAGGCTGTGGAGTTTGGGGGTGGGGGAGGGTAAGTGGTTTTGGATTGTGGGGTGGGTGAATTAAATGTTGAGGACCATTTGGGCACCTTCAGCTATGCAGTACTGTGGGTGTCTAAAACCTCCCGAATCTCATTCTGCTTTGATGCAAACCAAAGGAAATTAAAACAAATTCTTTGTGAAGGTCAAAAAGGTGCTTTTCAGAATCAAAACCACAAAAATTTTGCAATCGTCCAATATTATGGTTCACACAGTTCCCTCAAGCTGGCCAAAGAAACATTACATTTCTTGCAAGGCATCCACTTTTTTTAACCTCTCCCTCTCTCTCGGTCACACGGTCTCACGTGCGCAGCCACACTTGCAAACCTCTTTGTTTAAAGTTGTGTTTTTCAAAATAATTTTGAATGTCACATTCCTGATAAGTAGTGGATTCAAACTGTTTATCTTTTGGGGCCAGCCCCGCGTTGTCTGAGCCAGAACTTAGGAGTACATTTTGCAGGAGATGGGAGTGAAATGACTCTCTTTGAACAGGATTGCAAGCTGAATATTTAATTCCAGGCCATCAGGTGAATCATCCAAGACTTTAGAAGGCTTTCTAAAGGTAACGGCAGTTTAGATGTAATTTAGCATTGGTTAAGGAAGGATTTGCTTTTATATAGAATCTTTTAGGACATTCTGAAAGTGATTTACAAGGTCATGGTGTAGTTTTGATGTGTCAGCAATGTAGAAACACAGCCATCAATTTGCATACAGCAAACACCCAGCAGCAGCAATGAGATAGCACCACATTAGTACTGTAACTGATTGAGGGATTAATATTATACAAGTAAGGAGTGATCATCCTGGGCCAGGATATCTTTTATGTCAACCTGAGGAAACAGACAATGCTTCGGCTGAACGTTTTATCGAAAGAGTGGTGCCTCTGACACTCACAATTACATTACATTTGGCTCCCTCAAACAAATTGTGCATATACATCTTGAAGAGCTGGGACCCAAGTAATGATCCCTGTGGTATATCACTAGTCATCACCTGGAAAATGAAAAGAGATTGTTACTGAACTGAGATAACAAGTATAAAGCTGGATGAACGCAGCAGGCCAAGCAGCATCAGAGGAGCAGGAAAGCTGACATTTCAGGCCTAGACCCTTCTTCAGAAATGAGGGAGCGGAATGAGGTTCTGAAATAAATAGAGAGAGAGGGGGAGGCGGATAGAAGATGGGTAAAGGAGAAGATAGGTGGAGAGGAGACAGACAGGTCAAAGAGGCGGGGATGGAGCCAGTAAAGGTGAGTGTAGGTGGGGAGGTAGGGAGGAGATAGGTCAGTCCAGGGAGGATGGACAGGTCAAGGGGGCGGGATGAGGCTAATAGGTAGGAGATGGTGGTGGGGCTTGAGGTGGGAGGAAGGGATAGGTGGAAAGAAGGACAGGTTAGGGAGGCGGGGCCAAGCTGGGCTAGTTTTGGGATGTGGTAGGGAGAGGGGAGATTTTGAAGCTTGTGAAGTCAATGTGGAATTAAAGTCAATGTTCATCGAGCTCTACACCTTGTTATCTCAGATTCTCCAGCACCTGCAGTTCCTGCTATCTCTGTTACTGATCTGGCAGTGCAACTCTAGGATATGCCTCAAGGATAGCTGAGGCGAGTGACGGGGCTGACAATTGACTGATGCTGGCTGTTTTGGAACTGGGATCAAAAATAGCATGGGTACAGAATGAATAAAGAGATGTTGACTTCATTCCACAGTGGTAATGCTTGACAAGAGGCTCTAAGAATGAGAATTTCACCTTGACCATCAACAACATGAGTAGCAAGAAATGTGCTGAAATCAAATTTAACATTGAATTTATCACAAGCCCGGAGTTTTACTGAAGTTTGTTCTAAGTCAAGTTTCTGCAGTAGATACATGAAAGGTTGAGATTTGCAGTCACAGTTGGCAGACCTTTGAGCAGAGGAGTTGGGACGTTATTTTGAGGTTCTACAGGATGTTGGCGAGACCTCTATAGGAAGGGCATTATTAAGCTGGAAAGGGTTCTGAAGAAATTTACCAGAATGTTGCCAGGAATGGAGGGTTTGAGTTATAAGGAGAGGCTGGAAAGGCTGGGACTTTTTTTCCACTGGAGAATAGGAGGTTGAGGGGGGACCCGATGGAGATTTATAAAATAATTAGGTGTATAGATAAAGTGAATGGCTAAAGTCTTTTCCCTAGGGTGAGGAAGTTCAAGACTAGGGAACATATTTTTAAGACGAGAGGAGAAAGATTTAAAAACAGACAAGAGGGCCAACCTTTTATACAGAGAGTGGTCGATGTGTGAAATGAACTTCCACAGGAAGTGGTGAATGCAGATACAGTTACAACATTGAGATAAGTACATGTATAAGCAATATTGGAGGGGTATGAGCCAAGTGCAGGCAGGTGGGATTAATTTAATTTGGAATTATGGCAGGCATTGGCTGGTTGCACTGAAGGCTCTGTTAGTGTGCTGTGTGGCTCTATGACTCGATGATGTAACTTGGAAGATTTAATATGTCACTTAGCAGAACTGATGCAATTACTTTGAAAAAAAAAGAACAATACAGCACAGGAACAGGCCCTTCAGCCCTCCAAGCCAGACCGAAACATTTTGCCCATCCATACTAAAACTACCTTCACTTACAGAATTCGTATCCCTCTATACCCCTCCTGTTCATGTGTTCATCCAGGTGCGTCTTTAATGCTGCTATTGTGTCTGCTTCAACCACTTTTGCCTGGCAACGCGTTTCAGGCACTCACCACCCTTTGTGTGAAAAACCTGCTTCGCACATCTCTTTTAAACTTTCCCCCCCTTGCACCTTGAACCTGTGACCACTAGTAATTAACCCCTCCACCCTGTGAAAAAGCTTTGTACTTTCCGATCTACCGTGCCATTAACAATCTTATAGACTTCTATCAGGTCACCCCTTAACCCCCTGCATTCCAGTGAAAACAACGCAGTCTATCTGACCTTTCTTCATAGCTAAAATCCCCCATACCAGGCAACATCCTGTCAAACCTTTCTGTACTCTCTCCGTAGTATCCATATCCTTCTGGTAATGTAGTGACTAGAACTGTACACAATATTCCAAGTTTGGCCTATAAAACTGCAGCATAGCTTGTCTATCCTTATACTCAATGCCCCTTCCAATGAAGGCAAACATACCTTAGGCCTTTTTTACTACCTTATCTATCTATGCTGCCACCTTCAGTGATCTGTGGACCTACACACCCAGATCCCACTGCATATTACCATTCCTAAGGGATCTGCCATTCACTGTAAAATTTTCACTTGTACTCAACCTTCCAAAATACATTACCTCACATTTGTTCTGATTAAACTCCATCTGCCAATTTTCTGCCCATTCTCCCAACTGATTTATATCCTGTTGTATCCTCTGACTATCCTCCTCACTATCTGCAACTCCACCAATCTTTGTATCATCTGCAAGCTTACTAATTAGACTAGATACGTTTTCCTCCAAATCATTTATGTAGACCACAAGCAGCAGAGGTCCAGCACTGATCCCTGTGGAACACAACTCTCATCATAACCCTCCATTCTGAAAAATAACCTTCCACTGCTATCTTCTGTCTCCTGTGACGAATCCAGTTCTATGTCCATCTTGCCAACTCACCCGTAATACCACGTGACTTCACCCTTTGTACCAGTCTGCCATGAAGGACCTTGTCAAAGGCTTTACTGAAGTCCATGTAGACCACAACAACTGCTTTTCCCTCAACAATCACCTTCATCACTTCCTCAAAAAACCCAATCAAGATTGTGAAGCATGACCTCCCAGCACAAAACCATGCTGTCTATAGCGAATTGCTCCATTTGCTTCTAAATACATAGATCTTGTCCCTGAGAATCTTTTCCAATAATTTCCCTACCACTGACATTAGACTCACAGGCCTATAAGTTCCAGGATTATCCCTGCTACTCTCCTTAAACAATAGGACAATTTTGAATCTTACAATAGTCTTATTTTATTGTTAGATCCTGGTGATAGTATCCAGGAAACTGATGTGACAAACCTGGATGAAATAGAAAACATTCCATCTTCATTCTTCCACGAACTAGGCCTATACCCTAACTCGAACTGAAATCTGTTCACTCATCACCCTGTCTGTGCACTGACCTGAATAAACACCTGATCCAACAATGCTTAAATTTTACAACCTCCATCCTGATTTTCAAATCCCTTTATGGCCTCATTCATCCCATTCCCTGTAACTCCCTCTACCCAAAAGCCTCTAGTGTGACTTGTGTCACATTTATATACTCCTATAAAGCACTTTGAGATGATTCACTAGCTTAAAGATGTTATACCAATGTGAGTTGTTATTAATGCTAAGAGTGATAAGAAGCAAGAGATGAGGTACATTTTTAAAAAAATAGATAATAACAAAACTGATTTTCGAAGTCCATTAGGCTGGAGGAGAAAGAGGAACTTGTGCTATGAGAATTAAGGTGCTCCAAGGTATTTGAAATTGTGGAATGAGTTTTTGTACAATCAGGATGAGGGTAGGAGCTCAAAAATCACAAGGTAGCAACATCCTAGTCCTCAGGAAATCAGAGAGAATTCTGCCTTTCAGAATGAGTAGGTCAGAGGCTAGGAATTATGTTTTTAAGTTGGGGACTACGTGTGGTGTGTCAAAATTTGCAGATGACACTAAGGTGAGTGGTAGAGCAAAGTGTGCAGAAGAAACTGAAAGTCTGCAGAGGGATATAGATAATCTAAGTGAGCAGTCAAAGGTCTGGCAGATGGAGTACAATGTTGATAAGTGTGAGGTCATCCATTTTGGTAGGAATAACAGCAAAATGCACTACGTTTTAAATGGTAAAAAATTGTAGCATGCTGCTGTGCAGAGAGATTCGGGTGTCCTTGTGCATGATTCTCCTGTGACTTACTTGAGAAAAGATATAGGAGCCCTGGAGGGGCTGCAGAGGAGATTCACTCTGTTGATTCCAGAGTTGAGAGGGTTGGATTATGAGGAAAGACTGATTAGACTGGGATTATACTCATTGGAATTCAGAAGAATGAGGGGAGATCTTATAGAAACAAATAAGATTATGAAGGGACTAGATAAGGTGAAGGTAGGGAGGCTGTTTCCACTAGCAGGTGAAACTAGGACTAGGGGGCAACACCTCAAAATAAAGGGAAGCAGATGTAGGACTGAGGTCAGGAGGAACTTCTTCACCTAAAGGGTTGTGAATCTGTGGAATTCCCTGTCTAGTGAATAGGTTGAAGCTACCTCACTGAATGTGTTTAAGGCAAGGTTAGAGAAATTTTTGAACAGTAAAGGAATTAAGGGTTATGGTGAGTGGGCAGGTAAGAGGAGCTGAGTCTCAAAAAGATCAGCCATGATCTTATTAAATGGCGGGGCAGGCTCGAGGGGCTGGATGGCCAACTCCTGCTCCTAGTTCTTATGTTCTTATGAACACTATGAAGAATAACTCACCTTCTGACTCCCTGAAGCCTGTCTACAATTCATAAGGCACAAGTCAGGAGTGTGATGGAATACTCCCCACTTGTCTGGATGAGTGCAGCCCCAAGAACAATCAAGAAGCTTGAGACCATCCAGGACAAAGCAGCTCCTGCTCAATTGAAACCACATCCACAAACATCCACTCCCTCCACCACCGACGCTCAGTAGCAGCAGTGTGTGCTATCTACAAGATGCACTGTAGTAATTCACCAAAGATCCTCAGACAGCACCTTCCAAACCCACCACCACTTCCATCCACAAGGATAAGGGCAGCGAAGCCACTCACCATCCTGATTTGGAAATATATTACTGTTCTTTCACTGTTGTTGGATCAAAATCCTGGAATTCTCTCCCTGGGAGCATTGTGGGTCAACCTCCAGCACATGGACTGTAGCAGTTCAAGAAGGCAGCTCACTTCTCAAGGGCAACTGGGACAGGCATTAGATGTTGGTCAGACAGCGTTGCTCACGTCCCACAAGTGTGTAAAAGTAAAAATGCCACTCATGTGGGCAGCAAGCAATTTTGAGATCTCGGATTGATATTTTTGCTCACTCACCAGGAAACTCCCTGTCTTCGTTCATCCTTCAGTTCACTTACAACAGAATTGATCGCCTTGCAAATCTGGATGGGGAACAAGCCTGTCACCGAGTACTATCTGAATAGAGATACTACTTCAGCCCAAAGTAGATGCAAGAATTGTGAATGCAGAGGTGGTGGGAGGAATCACTGGTGAGACTTCCTCAGAGTATCGAATATCATTTACAAAAGAAACAAAAGAAAGTTTGGTTAGGGAGTGATTTTTGAAAAGTTTTGACCATTACTATGTAGGGGCAGGTGTAGGCCATTCAGCTCTTTGAGCCTATTCTGCTGTTCATTTAAGTTATGGACCATTTGTACCTGAATTCCTGTTGTCTGCCCTGGTTCTGTAAACCCTGAATAAGTTTCAAACAAAAATCTATTAATCCCAACAGTGAAGTTTTCAATAACCCCATTCTGATCATCCATTTAGGGAGAGGTTTCTAAGAGTCTTAATGGATGGTCTTGAAAGACAGATCAGGAGCAGTAGGCTAAGCTGAGCTGGTTCCACATTGAAGAATGAGGGTAATAATTGATGCTTGAGGACCAAATGGAGCTCACGTTAGGTATTGCATTCTAGGGGTGCAGTTTTATGGCTTTCAACTGGAATTTCTGCATGGGGAGTCTCTTGAGGAATTGGTCGGAGGATAATGATTGTCCTGCTATCTGCACCATCTAGAGTAGCTCCTCTTCATTGGCAGGCTGCAACCAATTTGGTTGTGCCTGAGGAAGTCAGTAGCTCTTTCTCCAACGCCAGCAGAGCCTACTTCCCAAGTCATTCACTACTGAGTCTTATGTTTCAAATATTAGTGCTGAGAGAAACTTGATTCTGTTTTCAGCATTACTTCACCTGTGATAGTACAATAGTTTTCTTTTAACAGCTATCCTGGTATGAAGCCCTTTATTCTCATCTCACTGAATGACTCCTTGTTATACTCGGTAGCAGTAGTAGGGTATATTACTGGGTACTTCCAAATGACCAGCGGCAATACAAATAATAAACTTTGAGATATATAGCACAGAACAAGACCATTTGGCCCATCATAGCTGCATCATCGCTTTTCAAGGACTGGTCAACTAACCTAATTCCCCACACACTTCCCCAACAGTTTTATACGTTTTATTCCCAAGTATTTTGTACAATTCCCTTTTGAATGTTTCAGTTGGAACAATTTCATTGTCTTTTCTGGCAGTGTATCCCAGATTACAACATCATTCTGCATGAACAAGTTATTCTCCTCACCCATTTACATCTTTGTTTCTGATGCCACAATATCTTGTTATTTTCACCATAAAACCATTCATCAACTTCAAACCCTTAAAGGGTAAATGCAACACCCTTAGTGAAACTAAAGTATGCAGAAGTTCTGGTAATGTTAAGCGCCTCAATGCCATTCGCCCTTAAGTAACTCTGCTGCAAGGAGTAAAATCCCAGATTCTCTAAGCCTCCCACAAGCCTAAAGTCCCTCATCCCTGACATACTCAGTATATCCATCCCATGGTAATGTGAGACATAGGCACAGTGTTCCTTTCAATGAGGTATCCTTGAAGACTAGCAGCAGACTTTTTGACCTGCAATGAGAGTTGACAGATTTATTTTGAGTCCAACTTGCGCCAATTCTCCTTGAAAGCCATTTATTATATTTTTCCACCAAGGCTCCGCAGTTTTCCCTTAAGAACAGAGAAGTATTGTAATCCAGTAAGAAATAAATCAGGATTGGACGTGGAAGGAACTGCAAAATAAAAACAGCTCATAATCTGAGAATTTTCTTTCATGTTGAGGATTTTTCCTTGTGTTTCTTGCTTTAGTTCAAGCTGGGTAAAACTTGTAGGCTTGTTTCAAATCATAACAAGTTTGATATTTTGAATCCAATAATGAGATTCTAATTCTAGCTGCAACCTCTGTATTCCTCGACCCTGATAGCCTGGGTGTGTCTTTGAATTCCTTTGAGACCCGTCCCTTCGCAAAGTTCATTGTCATAGTAATGTGAATGGCAAGAGCCTTGTATTCAGGTGGAAATGCTGATTAGCTATCCTTGAGATTCCAACTTTTTTATCTTGGAAGAAAACATGCTTGTTTATAATTTGATGTTCTCAACATCTTCCTGATGCTTTGGAGACTAGCGGCCTAAGCACTGCAAACGCAGTTGTTGTTACTATTACCTCCAATAATGCCATAAGACATAGCAGCAGAAGTTAGGCCATTCATCCTATCAAGGCTGCTCTGCCATTCAATCATGGCTGGTAAGCTCATCAAACCCACTCTCCCACTTTCTACCTGTAACCCTTGATCCCCTTGATAATCAAGAAACTATCAATCTCAGTCTTAAATGTGCTCAATGGCCTGGCCTCCACAGCCTTCTGTGGCAATGGATTCCATCGATTCACCACTCTCTGGCTGAAGAAGTTTCTCATTATCTCTGTTCTAAAAGGTCTTCTCTTTACTCTAAGGCTGCACCCTTGGGCCCTAGACATTCCTACCAATGGAAGCATCTTCCCAACATCTACTCTGTCCGGGCCATTCAGTATACTGTACGTTTCGATTAGATCCACCCTTCATCCTTCTAAACTCCAATGAATATAGTCCCAGAGTCCTCAAACGTTCCTCTTATGTTAAGCTTTTCATTCCTGGGGCTATTCTCGTGAACATCCTCTGAACCCACTCCAGGGTGAGCACATCCTTCCTGAAGTATGGGGCCCAAAACTGCACACAGTACTCAGAATGTGGCCTGACCAGGGCCTTATAAAGCCTCATCTTATTATATCTTAACAAACAAATAGAACCTCCATTTAATCTTTAATAGCTATGTCATCCAAATCTGTTTCAAAACAACAATTTGATCATTTTCATTATGTGACACACTGCTTGCAAGTCTTCTACATCTCCATTACTATCATGTCTGACATTCAATATTAATGGGTAGACATTTTTGTGAATTAAATAACAGAAAACCAAAGCCATTGTCTTCAGCTACTTCCATTGTCCTCTAGCCACCAACTCCATTTTTCTACCTGCTAGTTGTCTAAGATTAAATTATTTGCAACCTCCCTGTCATATTTGAATGCAGGATCAGCTTGCAGAAAAATACCCCTCAGCACTATCTCTGGGGTTGTTTCTTTTTACCTCTGCATTGCCAGTCTCTTTCCCTGTCCTCGTTTGTTCATAAGTTGTTTGTAAATGACATTAGATACAAAGGAACACCATCACTTCCCCTCAAACCACTCACCATCCTGACTCAGTTATGTATCAATGTCGCTGGATTAATGTCCCAAAACTATTACTGCAGCAGTTCAAGAAGGCAGCTCACCACCACCTTCTCAAGACAATTAGGAATGTGCAATAAATGCTGAGCCAATGATACCCACATCCCATGAAAGAATAAAAAAAATTCCAAAAATCTTCTTGTCTGGTTCCATCTCCCGTATTATTCTCAGGGCCTGGGATAAGGAGGTACTTCAGGGCCCAGGGGTGTGCTGTGCCCAGTTTGACAACAACCACTTCTCCCAGTCCATTTTATCATTATCAGTATCTCCTCCACTTCTCCATCCTACATTTTTAGCTGATCTTCTTTTCCAGAAGCCATCCCTGCTTACTGTCTGTCCAATAATGTGACCAAAGCTTTGTATCTTTCTCACTTTGATGCCTTGCAGTAATTTGTTCTTTTCTCCAAAGCCATTTCCAGCACTTCCTCATTAGTTTTTCTGTCAGTGTAGAAGATGCTCACCATAATAATGCATTCATTTTATTAAATCACGTGGTTTGTTGTCCACATCTCAAAGGCATTCAATATAGTTGTTGGCATACTTTTCCAACAATTCAGCAGCGGCTTAGTAGATCTACTCTTAAAACCTCAAGTCTATGTATTCACCACCTCTAAATACACAAATTATAACTCAAGTCCACCAGTTCTCTCCATTGTGCATTCTTTAACTTGACGTCATCCATCAGCATTGGTTGAGACACTGCCAATCTCTGCCAGTTCTCTTATCAACTAATTAGCATCCTCTTCCTCTCCAATATAAATCGTCGTTCCCATTAAGATTCAGCATTCTTACAATTCTGTCCTAATGAGTGTGAGACAAGAAACTTTTCCTGCTTGTTTCTTCTTTTCAACAATGCTCAAGCTTTGCAACACTAAGTGATTGCTCAATTATATCGCTGATCTTCTGCGGACAATAAGTTAAGGATCTGCTTTCCAGCACAACACACATGACTTGACATGATATCTATTAAAAAATGCCATACATGTAGGCAGATAATGAAGAGAGAATTACATAGCCCACTAACCACATTGCACCAGCCTGCACCTCCTGATACCAATTCCTCTATTTTAAACGGTGAGGTCCATTAAAATGTGATTGCACTGCGATACTTTGTAGCTCACAGCCACCTTTCCAAGGGCATTTAGGGATGGGCACTAAATAGTAGTTCAGCCATCAATGTCCATGTCTCATGAGTGAATGATAAAAGAGTGATACAGCATCCACTTTAATAGCAACATTGAACACTCTGGTTGGACCCAGCTGCTCTGATGTGTTGGTGTCTTAAATGATTCTGCATACTGAGCTGAGCTAATGAAGCTGACGTGTTAAAATGAGAACTTCTCTTAAATGATCCTGCATACTGAGCTGAGCTAATGAAGCTGACGTGTTAAAATGAGAACTTCACAGTGTTATCAATTACTCCCTGACCTTGAGTTGTGTCCCAGTCATTTACAGGAACATGACTGAAGCTGAATGGTGTAAAATCCGCTCCTACTGTGAAAATGTCTTCATCACACTTCAATGAGAATATTTTAAGAGAATAACATGAGCTTCAAATTTTACATTGGAAGTGAGGGAAGAGAATTGCAATTTTCGAGTTCAGTCAGGGATTCATCATCATCATCCAAGGATATGAAGGCACTGGGGAGAGTGTAGACAAGATTATTCATGCAAGTGATCCTAGGGTTGATGAACCTAAGTGACATTGATAAATTTGAGATGTTGGGTCGTTCGCTTTGGAAAGAACATTTAATACAAATGACGAAGGATCTGAACAGAGTATCATTGAATCCCTACACTATGGAAGCAGGCCATTCAGCCAATCGAGTCTACACTGTCCCTCCAAAGAATGTCCCACCAAGATCCACTGCCCACACTTGTTCCACCCTCGGGTGACAGTCTGTGTGGGGTTTGCACGTTCTCCCCGTGTCTGTGTAAGTTTCCTCCAGGTGCTCTGGTTTCCTCCCACAGTCCAAAGATGTGCAGGTTAGGTAGATAGGCCATGCTAAATTGCCCGTAGTGTTCAGGGATATATACACTAGGTGGGTTAGAGGGGGATGGGCCTAGGTGGGATGCTCTGAGGGTCGGTGTGGGCTTGTTGGGCTGAAAGTCCTGTTTCCACACTGCAGGGATTCTATGGTTCTATGATTCAATCCCCATAACCCTGCATCTCCCATGGTTAATCCATCTAGCCTGCACATCCTTGGACCCTATGGGCAAGTTAGTATGGCCAATCCTCTTAACCTGCACACCTTTGGACTGTGGGAGGAAAGTAGAGCACCTAAAGGAAATCCACACAGACACAAGGAGAATGTACAATCTGCACACAGGCATTCACCCAAGGGTGAAATCAAACTTGGGTCCCTGGTGCTGTAAGGCAGCAGCGTTAGCCACTCAGTCAGTGTGCTCCCCTAAGTTGTGACTGTAATCCTTGGGGAAGAGAAGGCTGAGAGGCCAGTTAGTTGCCTGATAGGATTTAAATCAAATCAGACCAACCTTACACTTATACAACACAGGGTTTCCGCTTGTTGAGGTACCAACGGAGGGCTCCAGCAGCAGGAACAAAATCCTGGCCAGGATGTGTTGTTGATCTAATGGTCTAAACTTGAACAGAAGAACAGGCTTGAGGGATCCGAAAGCCATCCTCCTGTTCATACATTCCACCCTGTCTAGGTCACTACTCTTGCCTATTAATCTGGTAATGTTTAATCTTTAGTAATCTTTTGTAGTAATCTTTAATCGGGTAACGTTCTGGGGACCCAGGTCAAATCCTACCATGGTAGATGGTTGAATCTGAGCTCAATAAAAATCTGGAATTAAGAGGCAAATGGAGCCATTATCAATTGTTCACTGATTCACTAAAATCATTGAATAGAGGAAATCTGCTGTATCTGCTCAGTCTGTGACTCTAGACCCACAGCAATGACTTTTAACTGCCGTCTGCATAATGAGGGATGGGCAATAAACGCTGGTCTAGCCCACATCACTTTTTAAAAATATGTTTATGAAATGTAGGAGTCATTAGCTAGGCCAGCATTGATTGCCCATTTCTAGATGCCTTGAAGAAGCTTGTGATGAGCTGCCCAGTTAAACTACTGCAGCCAATGTGCAGTAGGTTGACCCACAATGCTATTAGGGAGGGAATTCCAGGATTTTGACCCCGTGACTGTGAAGGAACAGCAACATATTTCCAAGTCAGGATGGTGAGTGACTTGGAGGGCAACTTGCAGGGGGTGGTGTTCCCATGTATCTGATGGCCTTGTCCTTCTGGATAGAACTGGATCTGGCTTTGGTAGGTGCTGTCTGAGGATCTTTGGAGAATTTCTGCAGTGTGTCTTATAGGTAGTACACTTTGCTGCTGCTGGATCAGGGTGATGAAGGGTGTTCATGTTTGTAGATGTGGTAACAGTCAAGCAGGCTGCTTTGTCCTGGGTGCTGTCAAGCTTCTTGAGTGCTTGTTCGGGCTGCACTCGTCCAGGCACACAAAGAGCATTCCATCACACTCCTGACTTGTGCCTTGTAGATAGTGGACAGGCTCTGGAGATTCAGGAGGTAACTCCCCACAATATTCCTATCCTCTGACCTGCTTTTGTAACCACTATATCTATGTGGTGAGTCCAGATGAGATTTTGGCCAATGGCAATTCCCAGGATGTCAATAGCATGGGATTCAGTAAAGGTTACACTGTTGAATGTCAAGGGATGGTGATTAGATTGTTTCTCATTGGAAATGACCATTGTCTTGCATTTATGTGGCATGAATGTTACTTTCCACTTGTTCGCCCAAGGCTGGATATTGTCCAGATCTTGTTGCATTTGGACCTGAATTGCTCTAGTATCTGAGGATTCATGAATGGTACTGAACATTGTGCAATCATCAGTGAACATCCTCAAGGCTTTTGATGGAGGGATGAATGAACACAATGCATGAACAAAAAAAAATCTATCACCCTCTAAAAATTGGGACTAATGAAATGCAGGAACATAATAATACATAGTTGCAAGCACAAAACAATCTGCAATATGCCATCATTGAAGAAAGAGTCCTGATTCATTTTGTAAAGACCCAGCAGATATTCCTGTTCAGAACAAGCTGTTCCTATTAAAACACCTTTTATTGCTTCGCTGGAATATTCATGGTGTACTGCCTCTCGAAGCTGGCCCGTTGATCTTGGACAAGCAGAACTGTTCAGAACCAGAAAATCTTGCTGCTCTGTCAGAAGTTTGAGATCCCTCATCTGAAATGATTTGTAATGCACCCCTGATTT
The DNA here is from genome assembly GCF_030684315.1 of Stegostoma tigrinum. NCBI lineage: Eukaryota > Metazoa > Chordata > Chondrichthyes > Orectolobiformes > Stegostomatidae > Stegostoma > Stegostoma tigrinum. The sequence continues at coordinate 9,905,917 of NC_081372.1, forward strand.
CCACACTTCAGATCAAGGTCTTTTTTAAAATTCCTTTTATAAAAAAATCTGGTTCTTTTTGTTGTAACATTTTATGTAGTTTTAATACCTTTTCTCACACAATTTCTAGGCTTAAAAACAAAACAGGAAATCTGAATCAACATCCATTTTATTTTCTGTTGTTGCAAAGTCTGACAGTGCACTCATTAATTTGCCTTGACATCCTTGCTGTCTGGCTTTTGGCATTCTCCTGTTTGGGTATCATTTATCAGTATGTTTGTTACACTGGATAACTCAACACCACAGTACATGTGCTAAAGTCAGGATATCTCCATTTACATCAACAACATTGTGGAAACGAAGCGTAGACTGGGTGGCCTCTTCGCAGAACATCCACGTTCTGCTCACAAATAAGACCCTGAACTACCTGTTGCCTGCTACATTAACACACCACCCTGCTCCCTGGCCAACACCTCCATCTCTGGCTTGCTGCAGTGTTGTAGTGAAGCTCAACGCAAGCTGGAAAGACAACACCTCATTTCCTGCTTGGGGACCCTGCAACCCATGGTCTCAATATCGAGTTCAATAATTTTTGGGCCTGAATACTTCCATGTCCCAGCCCCCTACCCCACACACCAGGCCTTGTTGACACAAACCCTGCCATTACACATTCCCTGTTGTTAGTCACTAACAGTCCCCATTAACAACTACTCACCCTCCCAGCCTGATTGTTAGCAACTCCTTTGTCTGTCCAATTGCTCTTCTCCCTCTTCGGGCTCTATCCTATCATTTACTCCCTACTCCATCTCCCTCGCTACTTTCTGCATACAAACTGACGTTTTGCCAGCTGCCATCAGTTCTGAGGAAGGGCCAAAACGTTAACTCTGATTTTTTCTTCACAGATGCTGCTGGACCTGCTGAGCTTTTCCAGCACCTTCTGTTTGGTGAATCACTGCAGTGCGTCTTCTAGGTGTTACTTTGTGGTAGTGGTGCAAAGAATGAAGGTTGAAGATGGTGTGCAAATCAAGCAGGCTGCTTTGCCCGGGATAGTGTCCAGCTCCTTCAGTTTTGTTGAAGTTGCACACATTCAGTCAAGTGGTATTGAGGATGGTCCACAGGCTTATGGGAATCAGGAGGTGAGTTATTCTTTGCAGGATTCCTAGCCTCTGACCTGTTCTTGTAGAGTATATGGTTCTTCCAATTCAGTTTCTGGTCAATGGACACTCCAAAGGTATTGATTTTGGTGTTCGTAATGCCATCGAATGTCAATGAGAGATGGATCTTTTGTTGGACATGGTCACTTCCTGGCACTTGTCTGGTGCACTTATCCAACCCAAGTTTAGATATTGTCCTGGTCTTGCTGCCTATATAACACTAACGGATTCAGTCGGTGAGAATTTGCAAATATACAGGCCATTGTCCAATTTTGTGCTTAGTCTAAGAAATATGATCTGAAAAGAGGAGAGAGAGGTGAGGTGCACGAAGGAATTTCCAGAGCTTAGGGTCCATGCAGCTGAAGGCATGACTACCAATAGTGGAGTGGGTAAAATCATGGATGTGGAAAAGCTCAGAATTCGAGGCGCTCAGAGAGGATTAAAGAGCTGATGCAATTGGAGAAAAGCTTTTAAAATTGAGGTATTGCTGGATCAAATGCTAATTACTTAAATTAGAAGCACCTTTAACATGATTTCTTTCATAGGAGCAATTAAGCAATGAATTATGAAGGAGTCTATGAAACAGCCATGTTAAAGTGCTATATAAAGTCAAATTGTTATTGTTGAATTAAAGTATTCCTAATATTTGAGTCATTTTATAATAATAACATGCATGTTTATCTTAAATGAACAGGATGTCAGCCAAAAAAACGTGACACAGGAAGGTCTCAAATTATAGCCCACCTGCTGACCTAATTTTATAGAGCTCAGTTAAATTTCTATTTGTCAATAACTCTCTCAGTTTGATACAATTTGAAGAAACAAATATACTCTTCCTTCTTATTTTAGCTAACGAGCAAATCTACAGCGCAAAACAATGAGAGGTTGCCCTGTAACAACCCAGGCACCAACATTGAACTGACACAGGGGCTGACAGCAATGCTTTAACTAAATCATTAACATCCGCTACTTTCTCAAATTCAATACTTGGACAGTTTTCAAAGAAAACAATCGATACTGATTAAAGTATTTTCTTTCATCCTATTGAGTAGCCGCACATCGACTATCCAACAGGCACTGAGTCACTAAAGTGAGACCCAAGGATTGTGTGTGAGGGAAGTAAAGTCCTAATCCTGAAACTAGGCTGGCCTGACTTTCTGTTTGAAGAGAGGTGTCTTCAGTTAGATACCAACTGATCTGCACTTCAGTTCCATTCCACTGCCTTTGCTCCCTGTAAGCTTGGCAAACAAGTACCCTATTGATTATCTATCGAAGGCTCTAATTGGTTCCAAACATCCAAACTGACAATACAAAACTAGGTGAGAGGGCATGTTGTGATGAGGTTGTAAGGAATCTACAAGAGCATGTAGACTGATCAAACGAGTAGGCAAAAAGTCAGATGGAATTTGATGTAGGAAAGCATGAGTTCACACACTTTGCTTGGAAGAATCAAAAGGTAGATGCTGTTAAAATGAAGAAAGAAGCCATAAAAATGCATCAGAGAAGTATCTGAATGCTCTTGTGCATGAAACCCAACAGTTAACACAAGGCGCAGCAAATAATTAAGGAGGAAAATGGAATTTCAGTCTCTATTGCGAGAGGGTTAGAGTTTAAAAAAACAGGGAAGTCTTGTTTCAACTCTACAGGGTTTTGGTGAGACTATACTTGAAGTACTATAGCCAGTTTTGGTTCCTGTATTTAAGAAATGATGTACTGTCAATGGAAGAAATTTAAAAGAGATTCACTTGGCTAATTCCTGGGATGAAGGGAACGGCAGTTAAATAAACTAATCCTTTATTCGTTAGAGTTCAGACAGTTGAGGTGTGATCTTACTGAAAGATATAAGAATCTGAGGGTCTAGACAGGGTAGATGTTGAGAAGATGTTTCCACTAGTGGGAGAGTGTTGAATTAGAAGATATCATGACAAATTAAAGGGAAAATAATTTAAAACTGAGGTATAACGGAATTTCTTCTTCCAGAGAACAGAGGAATGTCTGGAATTCTCTATCCAGAGAGTTTTGGAGCCTAGATCACTGAAAGTATGTAAAGAGTGTATAGTCAGATTTTTGAAATATCAAGGAGTTGAGGGCTGTGAGCAGTTGACACGAAAGAGGAGTTGAGGCCTAAGATAGAATCAGCCACGTTAAATAGCAAGACAGCTTAGAGGGCCTGAATGGCTTACTCCTTTTTTCTTACATTATTTTAGCCTTATTAAGGCTAACAAGAAATGTTTTTCATATTCCTCCTTTTCTCTGGATGAAATAGCACCTCCTGATTTCCCCATTGGAAATACCTAACATTAATTCTAAGATAGTTGCCCTCTGCTCTTGATCCCCCTCAGCAGGGAAAAACATCCAATGAATGTTCTTATTGTCATCGTCATTTATTACTGAACACAACAATGTATGCAATACCTCCCCTACCTTGCTTCTTTCTTTTCTCCAGTTTTCGGTTGTACTCTAATTTTTCTCCAATTTTGGTTTTCAGATGTTCATGATTCTGCCATTCACACCTCCTCTTGATAAGAGACAACACAGTGTGGAGCTGGAGGAGCACAGCAGGCCAGGCAGCATCAGAGGAGCAGGAAAGTCAACATTTTGGACCGGGAGCCGTCTTCAGATGCTGCCTGGCCTGCTCTGTTCCTCCATCTCCACACTGTGTTGTCTCTGGCTCCAGCTTCCGCAGTTTTTGCTATCTCCTCTGGATAAACTCTTTATTCCTTTATCTCTCTCTTTACCACACTTTACAATCGTTAGCAGCAGTCCTTTTGTTGTTTAATCCTATGCAATCCTTTGTAATTCCGTTCCATTGCAATCTATTGGAGATGACCAGGAGGCTAGAAGAACACAGCAAACCAGACAGTATCTGCAGGATAGGAGCATTCAAGATTTTGGGTATTACCCTTCCTCAGGTCTGGATGTGGAAGTAAGAGGAACTGCAGATAAAGGGGGGTGTGGGGCTGGAGCAGAATGGTGGTGATAGGTGGACATTGGTAGTAGCTACGACCTGGTTGGTCGATGGGAGGAATTAATCTGGTTGGTGGCTGGAAGGAAGGGTCAGAAGGTGGAATGGAGGGGAGAAAGTGGGGCTGTAAGGGGAGCTAAGGGATGGGTGGGAAGAATATTTGAAATTGGAGAAGTCAATGTTGAGTCCTCCAGGCTGCAGGTGCCCAGATGGAAGATAAGGTGTTGTTCTTCAAATATGCGTTCTGATTCTCTCTGACACTGGAGGAGTTTGAGGATGGACATGTCAGAGGGGCAGTGGGGTGAGGAGTTGAAATGGGCAGTAACCAAGAGGCTAGGCTGGCTGTTACGGGCCAGGCGAAGATGCTGAGCTGGTTGGACTGAAGGGTCTGTTTCTGTGCTCTATGATGTTATGAGTAGGTCTACGTTTGATCTCACTGACGTGCAGAAGACCACATCAGGAGCACCAGATGCAATAGACAAGGATAAAGGAGATGCAGGTGAAACTCTGTCTCACCTGGAAAGACTATTTAGGGCCTTGAATGGAGGGGAGGGAGGTGGTGTGTGGGCAGGTGTTGCATCTTTCACAGCTACAGGGGAAGGTACCAGGTGGGATGGAGTGGTTAGTGGGCAGTGTGGCACGAGCTAAGGAGTAGCAAAGGGACTGGTCCTTGCAGAAGGCAGAAGGGCTGGGGCGTGGAAGTTGTTCCGGGTGGTGGGGTCTGATTAGAATTGGTGCAAGTGTTTGAGGGTGATACGTTGGATGCAGAGGCTGGTGGGGGTGAAAGTGAGGACAAGGGAAATCTATTTTTATTATGTTGGGGGAGTGTGGTTAAGAGCCATGGAGCGGGGAATGCAAGGGATTAAAGGGCGAAAGTGAAAATGGGGTAGGGTCAACCATGATCATTTTGAATGGTAGAGCAGGCTTGAAAGGCCAAATGACCTACTCATGAAGTCATAGAGCACAGAAACAGACCCTTCAGTCCAACCAGCCCATGCCGAGCATAATCCCAAACTAATAGGTCCCACCTGCCTGCTGTGGCTCATATCCCTCCAAACCTTTCCTGTGAATGTACATATCTAAATGTCTTATAAACATTGTAATTGTACCCACATCCACCATTTCCTCAGTAAATTCATTCCACACACAAACAACCCTGTGTGTAAAACATTTAGAACATAGAACATAGAACATAGAACAGTACAGCACAGAACAGGCCCTTCAGCCCACAATGTTGTGCCGACCATTGATCCTCATGTATGCACCCTCAAATTTCTGTGACCATATACATGTCCAGCAGTCTCTTAAATGACCCCAATGACCTTGCTTCCACAACTGCTGCTGGCAACGCATTCCATGCTGTCACAACTCTCTGCGTAAAGAACCTGCCTCTGACATCCCCTCTATACTTTCCACCAACCAGCTTAAAACTATGACCCCTCGTGCTAGCCATTTCTGCCCTGGGAAATAGTCTCTGGCTATCAACTCTATCTATGCCTCTCATTATCTTGTATACCTCAATTAGGTCCCCTCTCCTCCTCCTTTTCTCCAATGAAAAGAGACCGAGCTCAGTCAACCTCTCTTCATAAGATAAGCCCTCCAGTCCAGGCAGCATCCTGGTAAACCTCTTCTGAACCCTCTCCAAAGCATCCACATCTTTCCTATAATAGGGCACCCAGAACTGGACGCAGTATTCCAAGTGCGGTCTAACCAAAGTTTTATAGAGCTGCAACAAGATCTCACGACTCTTCAACTCAATCCCCCTGTTAATGAAAGCCAAAACACCATATGCTTTCTTAACAACCCTGTCCACTTGGGTGGCCATTTTAAGGGATCTATGTATCTGCACACCAAGATCCCTCTGTTCCTCCACGCTGCCAAGAATCCTATCGTTAATCCTGTACTCAGCTTTCAAATTCGGCCTTCCAAAATGCATCACCTCGCATTTATCCAGGTTGAACTCCATCTGCCACCTCTCAGCCCATCTCTGCATCCTGTCAATGTCCCGCTGCAGCCTACAACAGCCCTCTACACTGTCAACGACACCTCCGACCTTTGTGTCGTCTGCAAACTTGCTGACCCATCCTTCAATCCCCTCATCCAAGTCATTAATAAAAATTACAAACAGTAGAGGCCCAAGGACAGAGCCCTGTGGAACCCCACTCACCACTGACTTCCAGGCAGAATATTTTCCTTCTACTACCACTCGCTGTCTTCTGTTGGCCAGCCAATTCTGTATCCAAGCAGCTAAGTTCCCATGTATCCCATTCCTCCTGACCTTCTGAATGAGCCTACCATGGGGAACCTTATCAAATGCTTTACTGAAATCCATATACACCACATCCACAGCTTGACGCTCATCAACTTTTCTAGTCACATCCTCAAAAAACTCGGCCCTTGTATCTTTAAATTTCTCCCCTCTCACATTAGAAATGTTTCCCCTCGTCTTTAAATCCACCATCCCAGAGGAAAAAAAAATCTACAATCAATCCTATCCATGCCCCTCATGATTTTATAAACTTCCATAAGGTCAGTCCTCACCCTCCTATACTCCAGTGAAGAAAATCCTCGCCCATTCTTGTAACCCAAACCTTCCATACCTGGAAACATCCTGGTAAATCTCTTCTGAACCCCCTCCAGCTTGATAATATTCTTCCTATAACTGGGTGACCAGAATTGGACACAGTATTCCAGAAGAGGCCTCACCAATGTCCTGTACAACCTCAACATGACTTCCCAACTCCTATATTCAAAGGACTGAGCAATGAAGGCAATTGTGCCAAATGCCTTTTCAAACACCCTGTCTATATAGATGCAAACTTCAAAGAATTATGTACCTGAACCTTTAGGTCCCTCGGCTCTACATCACTACTCAAAGCCCTATCATTAATTGTATAAGTCCTACCATTGTTTGTTGGACCAAAATGCATTACCTTGCATTTATCCAGGTTGAACTCCATCTGCCATGTTTTAGCCCATTGACCCATTTGACAACGATTGCTTTGTAATCTTAGAAATCCTTCTTCACTGATAATGGGAACTGCAGATGCTGGAGAATCCAAGATAATAAAATGTGAGGCTGGATGAACACAGCAGGCCAAGCAGCATCTCAGGAGCACTAAAGCTGACGTTTCGGGCCTAGACCCTTCATCAGACTCTCTGATGAAGGGTCTAGGCCCGAAACGTCAGCTTTTGTGCTCCTGAGATGCTGCTTGGCCTGCTGTGTTCATCCAGCTCCACACTTTGTTATCTTGAATCCTTCTTCACTGCCTATTTTGATCTTGTCTGCAAACTTACTTATCTTGCCTTCTACATTCTCGTCCAAATCATTTACATAAACTACAAACAAAAGATGACACAGCACCAATCCCTGTAGAACAATGTAAATGGACTTATTAGCAATAGACAACATGGTTTTGTATGAAGGAGGTTGCGCATCGCTAACCTGATCGAGTTTTTTGGGGAGGTGACGAAGATGATTGATGAGGGAAATGAGATTGATGTTGTCTACATGGACTTCAGTAAAGCCTTTGATAAGGTCCCTCATGGCAGACTGGTACAAAGGGTGAAGTCACATGGTATCTGGTTGAGCTGGCAAGATGGATACCGAACTGGCTTAGTCATGGGAGATAGGGGGTAGCGGAGGAAGGAGGCTTTTTGAAATGGAGGGTTACGACTAGTGATGTTCCACAGGGATCAGTGCTTGGATCTCTCATATTTATGGTCTAATTAGTAAGTTTGCGGACAATACAATGTTCCTATTCTCTATGTTTCTATAACCTGACCCTTAAATCCCCCTATATAATAAAGTGTGAAGCTGGATGAATACAGCAGGCCAAGCAGCATCCCAGGAGCACAAAAGCTGACGTTTCATCTGATGAAGGGTCGAGGCCCAAAACGTCAGCTTTTGTGCTCTTGAGATGCTGCTTGGCCTGCTGTGTTCATCCAGCTTCACACTTTATTATCTTGGATTCTCCAGCATCTGCAGTTCCCATTATCTCCTTAAATCCCCCTACCTGCATTCCCCAACACTACAGGGTATTTGCATTTGACTACTAGCAACATTATTTCCCATTCAAACTTGGAGTCTATAGGCTAAAAATCCTTCATCTCAAATCGTTAGAAACATCCCCCATGCAATCAACATTAAAATACACATTGCCATTCTCAGAGCTGCACTTCCACTTTGGAAATAACTCATTGTAATATGATTAAAAATTTTCATTGGAATGAATAAAATGCTAATTGTAATGTGTTTAATAACTATTAACAATTGGGGTGTGACTGAATTGAATGAGTCCCTGCAGTGTAATTCAAACAGTGATGATTACAGGAATGGCTTGTAATGTATAAAAGGTTATTTGGGTCTGTAAATTCAATCTGTAAGTTCAATTGTAGAGGTAGAAAGGGCAAACCTGCAAATGTGTATCCCCTTATTACATTTTCAGGGAACCCTGATGCAGTGTACAAATGACTTTGAAAGTTTAATCATTGTTCACTAAACAATAGTGATGAGCAATTTGTGCACAGCAAGATCCCACACGCAGCAAATGAATGCGTGACCAGATCATTCCTTTTAAGGTGGAAAGAGTGGCAGCCGGGGCACTGTGGGGAACACCCTTCCCTTATTCAAGTGAGCCAATGAAGTGCTTCACATGTCACTGGAGGAGCTGAATTTTAAACAGGAGTGAGTTTCGGTTCAGTGGCACCAGGCTGTCTCTGAGTTACAGGGTTGTGGGATCACCAGAACATGGACTAGGTGACACTCCAATGCAGTGCCAAAGGAGAGCTGTACAGTCTGGGGTTAAAATTGTATCAGGGATAATGGGAACTGCAGATGCTGGAGAATCCAAGATAATAAAGTGTGAAACTGGATGAACACAGCAGGCCAAGCAGCATCTCAGGAGCACAAAAGCACAAGGAGCACAGCCTGGGGTGCTGTCTTTCAGATGAGATGTTTTTGGAGTACTGTGTACAATTCTTTCACCCTGCTACAGGAAGGATATTATTAAATTGGAAAGGACGCAGAAAAGGTTGACAAGAATGTTACCAGGACAGGAGATTTGACTCATAAGAAGAAGCTGATTAGAGTGAGGTTGTTTTTCACTGGAACATGTGAGGTTGAGGGGTGCCCTTATCAAGGTTTATCAGATCATGAGGGGCATAGATAAGGTGAATAGCAAAGATCTTTTCCCTCGGGTAGGCGAGTCCAAAACTACAAGGTTTAAGGTGAGAGGGGAAAGATTTCAAAGGGGCAACTTTTTCACACAGAGGGTGGTGCCTGCATGGAATGAGCTGCCAGAGAAAGCGATAGAAGCGGGTACAGTTACAACATTTAAAAGACATTCGGATGGCTGCATGGATAGGAAGAGTTTAGAGGGATACAGGCCAAATGCAGGCAAATGAGACTAATTTAGTTTGGGAAACTTGGTCAGCATTGGATGAAAAGGTCTGTTTGCATGCTGCATCACTCTATGACTCTGTGCCTTCTGAGATGGAAGTTAACAATTCCATAGCGTTAATTTGAAGAAGAGCAGGAAAGTTGACTGGAGTGTTGCAGGCGATAATTATCCCTCAAGTAACAATTGCCATTCATAAGAACTTGCTGTGTGTAAACTGATTGCCCCATTTCCTACATTACACCAGGAGCTACATTTCAAAGTATGTTGTTGGCTACAAAACAAAAGGATGTTCTGAGGATTCCAGAGCAGACATAAGGTCTAATTTCTACTTGCATCCCACACTGTTATTGAAGTGGTGTTTCCTGGCATGGGGGGGATGGGGTCACTATAAATTTGGGGAAACAAAGCACAGACTGAATGACTCTAGTAAAGTCTGGTTTTCTGTCACTGTTGCTTGTGCTGATTGCAATGGGACATCCACCCTCAGGAATTTGAAGGGAACAGGTTTGAAGTGAACGTTCAGCTGTAACTCATTTCACAGAACTCTCTACTTTCATCTCATCATTCTCAAAACCTTTGGCATTCCATGATTAAGCTCTCAGACTGGAGGCGTTCAATTGTTGCCTTTACAAACCCTGCACGGTCTTAATTTAGTGAGGAAAGGAAATGTTGTTCTATAAAAAGAATTTCAAACATGTTTCCCACCACATGACAATGATCAGAAGGGGTGAGGGGAAGTTCAGATTCAGATGCTGACCTGAATTTTGATTCCTTTCTTCAGATATCTCATGCTTCTTTGAAATGAAGAGCATAAAGTATATGAGAGATGTTCAGATTTTTTTTATTACGAATTGAAGGATTCATTGGAGCAATCTACAAGGGGGAGCATGACCCATATTTGCTTGACCCGAGTCTCAATGTCAGTTGTCAGACATTCAATCCTGGAATCAGTTTCAGTTGTGAAAAAGAGTTCTGTATCATCTATGGGTGAGCAGGCAGAGGCTTTAGAACTGACAAACAGGTGGTAGCTATCTCAATGTACTCGACCCCACCTCTACTTCCTGCAAAAACTCCGAACATCTTTGTTTTATTCATTCTAAGGATGAGGGCGTCACTGGCTAGGCCACCATTCATGAGTAATTCCTAGTTTCCCAGAGGGCACTTGAGAGTCAACCACATTGCTGTGGGTCAGGAGTCATGTGAAGGCCAGACGATGTAAGGATGGCAGTTTCCTTCCCTAAAGGCATCTGCTGTCCACGATTAGTAAACCCAGAAAACGTAGAAAATACAAGCCGGGGTAGGTCATTTGGCTCTTTTCAATCTTACTCAATCATTCAATATGATCATGGCCAATCATCCAACTCTGTGCCCTGTTCTCCCCATATCCTTAGCCTTAAGAACCATGATCCATCTCCTTCTGGAAAACATTGAATGTTTTGACTTCAACCACTTTCTATAGTAGAGAATTTCACACACTGTCTGGGTGAAGTAAGTTCTCCTCATCTCTGTCCTAAGTGGCCTACCCAGGTACCCTTAGACTGTGAACCCTGGTTCTGGATTCCCCTGGTCATTAGGAACATCCTTCCCATATTGGAACATCCATGTGGAGTGTAATTTTAAATAAAGGTAATGCACAGAGCTTAAGAGATACAGCCAAGAGAGGAAGTGGAGCCTTGAACAGAATAGAGAGTATTAAACTTTTCAAAAGGGTTGGGAGTGGCAAAATAAATGAAGACATGGAGTGTGGTTTTAAGGAGAGGGGCAAGTGGGATATAAATAAAGAGGAGGATTGTGGCTTGTGGAAAGGAGAAAAGCAAACAGTTTAAAGACAGAAAGGGTGTGGACTTTAAATACAGTTTTATTGCAGACATTAATGGTGTGATTGTTAACACTGCATTGGTATGAGAGATATGCCAATTTGAAAGGCTGTAACAAGCAGAGAGTCAAGATGTCAGCTTTTACGATGCCTGCTCTGGTGTGATGCATTTTTAAAGGTGATGATTATGAGTCTGTCAAAAACATCACACCATGACACCCGTATTTCCAATCAAGCTGTGCCAAGTTCGAGTCCCCAGGCTTGCTCACATAGAGAGCTGTCATCTTCAATTGTCATGGAATTCATTCATTCTTGACCTCTTCAATTATCCATGATACTAATAGGCTGCAGTGTTGTCCTCTAAATGGTATTCAACACTGACAGTTTCTGATTAATTTTTTTAACGACTGCCCACTTTTCGTGAACCCAGGACTCTTTCAAGCCAATATTCTGGATCTAGCCCTGGCCGTATTGGGAGGATTTGATGCAAAAACAAAGCGTGATCTGGTCATTGTTCTTTCTTGAAACTGAGAGCACGCGCAGTGTATGTTAGGTGGCTGCAGCAAGTCTGAGTGTGCAGAGCCCTTGCAAAGGCATCTCTCCAAACCACTGAAATGTGGAAAACTCAGAAACTAATTTTCACACAGCAAGGCCTCACCAAACAGCAATGTGGTATTGATGAGATCATTTGTCTTTGTGAGAGATAGTGGGAACTGCAGATGCTGGAGAATTCCAAGATAATAAAATATGAGGCTGGATGAACACAGCAGGCCAAGCAGCATCTCAGGAGCACAAAAGCTGATGTTTCGGGCCTAGGCCCTTTGTTTTTGTTTTTGTTTTTGTGATGTTGGCTGAAGGATAAATGCTGGCCAGCGCTTGCACTCACACTCGGCCATTCTTAATGCATCCTATCCCTCCAATTCTCCAATCAAGACCAGTACTAGTATCTTTCATTAGTGCTTCTGCTCCAATTCTAACATTTAGCCCAGTCACAGAGATAAGCTTGATCAGACCTCCATGAACACATTTAGAATACTCTCCCCAAGGAAAGCACTGTCGCACTTTGCAATTTCACTGCCAATGTTGGTTGTGGCAGTCTGGCATGGATGGGAATGCCCACAAACTGTGGTGTTAGTAACTGCAATAGAAATGGACATCTACTGTCGTAACTCTGCAGAACATCATCTATCAACAAAAGATCATTTCAACACAAAATGGATGTAGCCGTAATTCAAACATCAGCACCTGATAGACTCTATCCTGGTGCACCATGTGACTGTCCTGCAGACTTGAAACATGCCCAATGTTGACCGTCACACACACCACCAGCTTAATCATTCAAAACTGTGCTCCCACTTCAAGCCTAAGCCCAAGAACAGACTTACAGACAAACCCTCAAGGAAATTTCAAGTCAACATCCTGTAAACTCAAGCCAACAGAGAGAGTGAAAAAGGTACCAAAGTCTTACAGGACCAGCCTGACCTCTTTGCTGATTCCACTCCCACTCCAGTGTCCACAGCTTTGTATAGCTCATAGAATTGTAGAATCCCTACGGTGTGCAAGCAGGCTTTCCGGTTCAACAAATTCACACTGACCCTTGGAACATCCCACCCAGACCCATTCCCCTTACCCACCTCAGCTACACATCCCTCAACTCTACGGGCAATTTAGTATGGCCAATCCACCTAGCCTGCTCATCTTTGGACTGTGGGAGGAAACTGCAGCACCCAGAGGAAACCCACACAGACACGGGGAGAACGTGCAAACTCCACACAGATGGTCGCCTGAGGGAGAAATGGAACCTGGGTCCCTAGTGCTGTGAGGCAGCAGTTCTGACCACTGAGCCACTGTGCCACCCCCATCTTGCAAACTTGCAACAAGGTCATTGGATCCAACACCAAGAAGGGCAGGGGCTGGTTTGATGAAGACAAGATCGATGAGCAATAAATAGATTGGCTAATCAAGTCTCACCTGGCACGGCCTAGAAAATAAGTCAGTCTGCCATCGAATATGCAGCACCCCTCAATGTAAACTGAGGAAGATCCAAAGTGACTGAAGGATGTGACTTCTGGGAAAGAAAACTGAACTGGATTCTAATCCTGATGACACGAAAGGCTTCTGAGAAACACTGAAGCCTGGATGTGAGTTTGCTCGCTGAGCTGGAAGGTTAGTTTTCAGACGTTTCTCACCATTCTAGGTAACATCATCAGTGGGCCTCCGACAAAGCGCTGGTGTTATGTCCCGCTTTCTATTTATCTGGTTAGGTTTCCTTGGGTTGGCGATGTCATTTCCTGCATTGGTGATGTCATTTCCTGTTCTTTTTTTCAGAGGATCACCAATCCCCAACCCAAGGAAACCTAACCAGATAAATAGAAAGCGGGACATAACACCAGCGCTTCGTCGGAGGCTCACTGATGATGTTACCTAGAATGGTGACGAAACGTCTGAAAACTAACCTTCCAGCTCAGCAAGCAAACTCACATCCAGAACCTCAAACTGAAGCCCACATATGGAGCAACATATCAAACACAAAACCCCTTAAAGAGAACCAACGGCATTACAGACTTTGGAACGCTGGTCTGAACACATTGAAAATCTCTTCAATGCCAAGTACACAGTGCATGGTACAGTCATTAGCCACATCAAACAACGGCCTGTTGAAGAAAAACTAAATAAGAACACAACTCTGGGGTAAACCGTGACTGCCATCAGCCCGGTGAAAAGCAGCACAGCTTTTAGAATCGATGGAGTTTATAAGATGGAGGAGGGGATCTGATTGAAATGTACAGAATACTGAGAGGCCTGGATAGAGTGAGCATGGAGAAAATGTTTCCACTAGGAGGACAGACTAGGACCTGAGGGCACAGCCTCAGAGTGGAGGGGTGACCCTTCAGAACAGAAATGAAGAGGGATTTCTCCAGCCAGAGGATGGCAAATGTGTGAAACTTATTGCCACAAAAGACCAAGCAGAGGCCAAGTCACTGAATGTCTTCAAGACAGCAAAAAATAGGTTCTTGATTGGCAAAGGGATTGAAGTTTACAGGCAGAAGGCAGGACGATGGGGTTGAGAAACATATTAGCCATGAGTGAATGGTGGAGCAGACTCAAGGGGCAAAAAGCTCTAATTCAGCTCCCATATCTAACGGGATCGATTGAATGCAGCATTGAAACATAGTGGCCTGGCCCAGCTACCAAGCTCTACGCCTTTCCATGGCCTATTGGTACTGGGGCAGGGTCTCTGTGATGCCATTATCACCATCTTGTACAAAAACACAACGTCCATGCAGTGTCCTTTCTAGTTCTGGGAAGGTTCAGACCAGAATGTATCTGAGCAGGCTGGTGGAAGGGGTCCTCCTAGAAAGCCTACCGTTTCAGAGCAAGAGGGACATCTCGGGCATGTTAGTTATTCACAGACAAAAAGGAGACAAGTGTCAAAAGGCAAACAGAGGTTTGTTCATTTCTTTCATAGGCTTCAGTATTCCAAACTAAGCAATGATGGAAATGAAAACAGAAAAATGCTAGAGAAACTCAGCAGATCTGACAGCATCTGTGGAGAGCCATATAAGTCACACAGATGCACAGTACAGAGACAGAACCTTTGGTCCAACTCATCTATGCCAACCAGATATTCTAAATTAACTTTGTTCCATTTGCTAGCATTTGGTCCATTCCCCTTAACACTTCCTAATCGTATACCCATCCATGTTGTTAAATGTTGTAATTGTACCAGCCTCCACTACTTCCCCTGGCAGCTCATTCCATACATGCACCACCCTCTGTAGAAAAAAGTTGAGTATTAAGTACTTTTAAATCTTTCCCCTCTCACCTTTAACCTATGCCCTCTAATATTGAACTCCCCTACCCTCGGGAAAAGACCTTGTTTACTTACCCTATCGATGCTCCTAATGTTTTTATAAACCTCAAAAGGGTCACACCCCAGGCTCCAAAACTCCAGGGAAAATAGCCTCAGCCTATTCAGCCTCTCCCTATAGCTTAAAACCTTCAATCCCAGCAACATCCTTGAAAATCTTTTCTGAACACATTCAAGTTTCATGACGTCCTTCCTACAGCAGTACGTGAAGAATTAAACACAGTCATCTAATACTGGCCTAACCAATGTCCTGAACAGCTGTAACATGATGCTCCAACTCCTATACTCAATGCACTGACCAAAAAATGCAAGAATTCCAAACACCTTCTTCACTATCCTATCTACCTGGTACTCTACTTTCAAGGAACAATGAACCTGCACTCCAACGTCTCTTTGTTCTGCAACACCCCCCAGGACATTACCATTAAGTGTGTAAGTCCTGCCCTGATTTGCCTTTCCAAAATACAGCACCTCACATTTATCTAAATTAAACTCCACCTGCCACTCCTCAGCCCATCGGCCCAATTGATCAAGGCCCCTTTTTATTCTAAGGTAACTTTCTTCACTGTCCACTACACCTCTAATTTTGGTGTCATCTGCAAACTTACTAACCATTCCTCCTACATTCACATCTAAAATGACAAAAAGCAGTGGACCCAGCACCGATCCTTCCAGCACACTGCTGGTCATGGGCCTCCAGCCTGAAAAGCAACCCTCCATCACCATCCTCAGTCTCCTACTTTCGAACCAGTTCTTTATCTATTTGGCTAGTTTTCCCTGTATTCTATGTGCTCTAACCTTGCTAACCAGCCTACCATGCAGAACCTTGTTGAATGCCTTACTGAAGTCCATGTAGATCACATTCACCGCTCTACCTTTATCAATCCTTTTTGTTACTTCTTCAAAAAACTTAATAAAGTTAGTGTTTATAGTTTCAAGTCTGATACAACTCCTTTGAAACTCTGTCATACCGGAATCAAAATGTTAACTCTGTTTATCTCACACCTGACAATAAATGATTCAATTCAATTCAATTCAGTTCAGTTCAGTTCAGTTCAATTCAATTCACAGATGCTGCCAGACCTGCTAAGTTTCTCCAGCAATTTGTGTTTTCAGTTTGGATCTCCGGCATCTGCAGAATTTTGAAGCAGAAAAGGATTTTGGAAATCCCTTGAACAGCCGTGTTCCTAGTCAGGTGCCTGGCCACAATGAAGCAATATCAAAAAAATCAGCTTGGACTGGTCAAACTGAACAATAACCTCTCAAGATCCATCGAATATCCAATAGTATAGAGACTGTTGGATGTCTTTTCTATCTCAGGCACATTCAGACTCACAGAAAGGTAATGGAAAATGCATCTGGGATTTTCCTTTCACTAATAATAGACCATAAGAAATAGGAACAAGAGTAAAACACTACAGCCCTCAAGCTTGCTCCACCAATCAATAGAATCATGGTTGATCCAACATTCATGAGAACAAAAGAACATAAGAACTAGGAGCAGGAGTAGGCCATTCGGCCCTTTGAGCCTGCTCCGCCATTCAATACGATCATGGCTGTTCTTTTCGTGGACTCAGATCCACTTACCCACGCTCTCACTGTATCCCTTAATTCCTTTATTCTTCAAAATAATATCTACCTTAGCTTTAAAAGCGTTTACTGAGGTAGTATCAACTACTTCACTGGGCAAGGAATTCCATAGATTAACAACCCTCTGGGTGAAGAAGTTCCTTCTCAATTCAGTCCTAAATTCAGTCCACATATACTTTCCTGTCCTTTCCCCTTAACCCTTGATTCCCTGACTGATCAGGAATCAATCTATTTCAGCCTTAAAAAAACACAAGGACGTTGCCCCCATGGCACTCTGTGGCAAGGCTTTCCAAAGACTCACAACCCTCCGAGAGTAGAAATTCCTCCTTATCTCAGTTTAAATTGGTTCTCCTTAATTCTGAGACTATACCCTCTGGTCCTAGGCTGTACCATAACGGGAAACATCCTCTCAGCATTTACCCTGTCAAGTCCCTTAAGAATTCCAAATGTTTCAATGAGATCATGTTTCATTCCTCTAAGCTCCAATGAGTACAGTCTGAAATTATTTAGCTTTTGCTCATAAGACAATCCCTCCTGACCAGGAATCATCCTAGTGAATCTTTTCTGAACTGCCTCCAAAGAAATGACACCTTTGCTTAAATAAGTAAACCGCCCACGGTACGACAGACGTGATCTCACCAGCACCTTGTAAGAGTCCCCCACTCTTATATCCCAATCCCTTGAAATAAGGGACAACATTCCATGAGCCTTCCTGATCACCTGCTGCTCCTGTGTGCTAGCTTTCAGTGTTTCATGCACAAATACCCATAAGTAGGGGCTGTATTGGTGAGGTGGGCCTGAGTGGATTCATGTCAGTGGTGGAGATGAGTTTGGGCCAGTGCAGTATCCAACAACATCAGTGGTGTCTGCATGGGCGATGCCGAGCGAGGAATCATAGTGGCAGGGGCTACAGTGGAGATACGTTGACGCTGAAGAGGCTAATTTCATTCCAGCTGCAGCAGAGCAGTGAAGAGGTCTTATGTCTGAGCACCAGGCCCATAGCCCTCGGCAGAGCACTTAACAAGAAGGACTGTAGAGTTGAACACTTTTTCTTTATTTCTTCATTGTTCTGCCATTATATTCTGTGTTTTGGCTTATTTTTCTGGGTTTTAAGATGACACTAGAGAGTGGCAACACTATTCACTGTATTTTGTAGCAAAATGCACATGACAATAAATAAAGCAAAGACAAAATCAAATTGTATGGTGTTGCAGTTTCTTGCAGCTTTCTCCATTTAACTGACAGTGTTCTTGTGGCCCTTAACCAGTCAGACCCTGGAGTCGGGAGAGTGGGGGGAAGTTACAGATGGTGAACAATCAGCTCCTGGGAGAGAGTGCCATTGATCCACATTGACGAGACCATCACTGGGCTAGGATTTCTGGTGGTTTCTCCAGAGAATGGAGACTTGCTTGTGTTCTCCCACCTCAGTTTCTGCCTTTACTCATGATGAGCTGGAATGCATTTACCGGGGACCCTGAAGAACAGAGAACTGTGTTCCTGAATCCTGCTCACCAGCAGAGATTGGAACAAGAGCCAAAGGATAAAGGAAGAAGCAAGAAAGTGTCATTGGTTAAACATAATGCAAGAAGTGTAGTAGGTAAGACAGATGAACTTGGGGCTTGGATTAGTATCTGGGAGTATGATGTTATTGCTATTACCAAGACTTGGTTGAGGGAAGGGCAAGATTGGTAATTAAATATCCCAGGATATTGATGCTTCAGGCGAGATAGACAGGGAGGTAAAAGGGGTGGAGGAGTTGTAACACTGGTCAAAGAGGATATCACAGCTGTGCTGAAGGAGGCACTATGGAGGACTCAAGCAGTGAGGCAATGTGAGCAGAGCTCAGAAATAGGAAGGGTGCAGTAACAATGTTGGAGCTGTACTACAGGTGTCCCAGCAGGGAACGTGAGATAGAGGCACAAATATGTCGACAGTTATGGAAAGATGTAGGAACAACAGAGTGGTCATGATGGGAGATTTTAATTTTCCCAACATTGACTGGGATTCACTTAGTGTTAGGGGTTGAGATGGAGCAGAATTTGTAAGGACCATCCAGGAGGGTTTTCTAGAGCAATATGTAAATAGTCTAACTCAGGAAGGGGTCATAATAGACCTGGCGTTGGGGAATGAGCCCGGCCAAGTGGTTGAAGCTTCAGTAGGGGATTACTTTGGGAATAGTGATCACAAATCTGTAACTTTTAGAATACTGATGGACAAAGACGAAAGTTGTCCTAAAGGAAGAGTGCTGAACTTGGGGAAGGCCAACCATAGCAAAATTTGGCAGGAGCTGGGGAATGTGGATAGGGGGCAGCTGTTTGAGGGTAAATCCACATTTGATGTATGGGAGGCTTTTAAAGAGAGGTTGGTTAGAGTGCAGGACAGATATGTCCCTGTGAAAATGAGGGAGAGAAAGGGCAAGATTAGGGAACCATGGATGACAGATGATATTGTGAGACTAGCAAAGAGGAAAAAGGAAACATATATAAGGTCTAGTTGACTGAAAACAGACAAAGCTTTGGAAAAATATTGGGAAAGTAGGGCCAATCTGAAACAAGGAACTAAAAGAGCTAAAAGAGGTCATGAAATATCATTGGCCATCAGGGTTGAGGAAAATCCCAAAGCCTTTTATTCATTAATAAGGAGCAAGGGGGTAACTAGAGAAAGGGTTTGTCCACTCAAGAACAAAGGAGGGAAGTTATGTGAGGAGTCAGAGAAAATGAGTGAGATTCTTAATGAGTACTTTATGTTGGTATTCACTGAGGAGAGGGACATGACTGATGTTGAGGTTAGGGTTAGCTGTTTCATTACTGCCAGTCAAGTCAGCATAAGGAGGTGTTGGGAATTCTAAAAGGCATTAGTGCAAGCAAGTCCCCTGGTCCAGATGGGATCTATCCCAAGTAACTGAGGGAAGCAAGAGAGGAAATAACTGGGGCTTTAACAGATATCTTTGCAGCATCCTTGAGCACGTGTGAAGTCCTGGAGGACTGAAGAATTGCTCATGTCGTCCCCTTGTTTAAGAAGGGTAGCAAGGATAATCAAGGAAATTAGAGACTTGTGAGCCTGACATCAGTGGTGGGGAAGCTGATGGAGAAGATACTGAGGGATAGGATCTATTTGCATTTGGAAGAAAATAGGCTTATTACTGATAGGCAGCATGGTTTCCTGCAGGGACGTTCATGTCTTACCAACTTGATAGAATTCTTTGAGGAAGTGACAAAGTTGACAGATGAGGGAAGGGCTGTAGATGTCATATGCATGGACTTCAGTAAGGCGTTTGATTAGGTTCCCCATGGTAGGCTGATGGAGAAAGGGAAGTCACATGGGGTCCAGGGTGTGTTAGCTAGATGGATAGAGAACTGGCTGGGCAACAGGAGACAGAGAGTTGTAGTGGAAAGGAGCTTCTCAAAATGGAGAACTGTGACCAGTGATACTCCACAGGGACCATTGTTATTTGTGATATACATAAATAATTTGGAAGAAGGTATAGATGGTCTGATTAGCAATTTTGCAGATGACACTAAGATTGGTGGAATAGCAGATAGTGAGGGGGACTGTCGGAGAATATAGATAGATTGGAGAGTTGGGTGGAGAAATGGCAGATGGAGTTCAATCCAGGCAAATGCAAGGTAATGCATTTTGGAAGATCCAATGCAAGAGTGAACTATGTGGTAAATGGAGAAGCCCTGGGGAGAATTGATGCACAGAAAGATCTGGGTGTTCAGGTCCATTGTACCTTGAAAGTGGCAAAAAAGGTTGATAGAGTGGTCAAGAAGCCATACGGCATGCTTTCATTCGTCGGACGGAGTATTGAGTACAAGAGTAGGTAGATCATGTTGTAATTGTATAGGACTTTGGTTCGACCACATTTGGAATACTGTGTACAGTTCTGGTCACCACATTACCAAAAGGATGTTGATGCTTTGGAGAGGATGCGGAGAAGGTTCACCAGGATGTTGCCTTGTTTGGAGGTGCTAGCTATGAAGAGAGGTTGAGTGGATTAGGATTATTTACATTAGAAAGACACAGGTTGAGGGGGGTCCTGATTGAGGTCTACAAAATCATGAGAGATATAGACAAGGTGGATAGCAAGAAGCTTTTTCTCAGAGTGGGGGATTCAATTACTAGGGGTCATGATTTCAAAGTGAGAGGGGAAAGGTTTAAGGGAGATATGCATGGAACGTTCTTTACGCAAAGAGTGGTGGGTGCCTGAAATGAGTTGCCAGCGGAGGTGGTACAGGTGGGCACAGTAAGCATCATTTACAATGTATCTAGACAGATACATGAATGGACAGGGAGCAGAGGGATACAGATCCTTGGAAAATAGGTCAGAGATAATGGGAACTGCAGATGCTGGAGAACCCAAGACAACAAAATGTGAGGCTGGATGACCACAGCAGGCCAAGCAGCATCTCAGGAGCACAAAAGCTGACATTTCGGGCCTAGACCCTTCATCAGAGAGGGGGATGGGGAGAGGGAACTGGAATAAATAGGGAGAGAGGGGGAGGCGGACCGAAGATGGAGAGAAAAGAAGATAGGTGGAGAGAGTATAGGTGGGGAGGTAGGGAGGGGATAGGGCAAGGGAAGACGGACAGGTCAAGGAGGTGGGATGAGGTTAGTAGGTAGATGGGGGTGCGGCTTGGGGTGGGAGGAAGGGATGGGTGAGAGGAAGAACAGGTCAGGGAAGCGGAGACAGGTTGGACTGGTTTTGGGATGCAGTGGGTGGAGGGGAAGAGCTGGGCTGGTTGTGTGGTGCAGTGGGGGGAGGGGACGAACTGGGCTGGTTTAGGGATGCAGTAGGGGAAGGGGAGATTTTGAATCTGGTGAAGTCCACATTGATACCATTAGGCTGCAGGGTTCCCAGGCGGAATATGAGTTGCTGTTCCTGCAACCTTTGGGTGGCATCATTGTGGCACTGCAGGAGGCCCATGATGGACATGTCATCTAAAGAATGGGAGGGGGAGTGGAAATGGTTTGCGACTGGGAGGTTGAACCAGCTTGTAACTGATGTCCATTTCAAGCCCACCGACTCCCACAGCTACCTAGAATACACCTCCTCCCACCCACCGTCCTGCAAAAATTCCATCCCCTATTCCCAATTCCTCCGCCTCCGCCGCATCTGCTCCCACGACAAGACATTCCACTCCCGCACATCCCAGATGTCCAAATTCTTCAAGGACCGCAACTTTCCCCCCACAGTGATCGAGAACGCCCTCGACCGCGTCACCCGTATTCCCCGCAACACGTCTCTCACACCCCACCCCCGCCACAACCGCCCAAAGACGATCCCCCTCGTTCTCACACACCACCCCACCAACCTCCGGATACAATGCATCATCCTCCGACACTTCCGCCATCTACATCCAACCCCACCACCCAAGACATTTTTCCATCCCCACCCCTGTCTGCTTTCCGGAGAGACCACTCTCTCCGTGACTCCCTTGTTCGCTCCACACTGCCCTCCAACCCCACCACACCCGGCACCTTCCCCTGCAACCGCAGGAAATGCTACACTTGCACCCACACCTCCCCCCCTCACCCCTATCCCAAGCCCCAAGATGACATTCCACATTAAGCAGAGGTTCACCTGCACATCTGCCAATGTGGTATACTGCATCCACTGTACCCGGTGTGGCTTCCTCTACATTGGGGAAACCAAGCGGAGGCTAGGAGACCGGAGATAATGGGAACTGCAGATGCTGGAGAATTCCAAGATAATAAAATGTGAGGCTGGATGAACACAGCAGGCCAAGCAGCATCTCAGGAGCACAAAAGCTGACGTTTCGGGCCTAGACCCTTCATCAGAGAGGGGGATGGGGTGAGGGAGCTGGAATAAATAGGGAGAGAGGGGGAGGCGGACCGAAGATGGAGAGTAAAGAAGATAGGTGGAGAGAGTATAGGTGGGGAGGTAGGGAGGGGATAGGTCAGTCCAGGGAAGACGAACAGGTCAAGGAAGTGGGATGAGGTTAGTAGGTAGATGGGGGTGCGGCTTGGGGTGGGAGGAAGGGATGTGTGAGAGGAAGAACAGGTTAGGGAGGCAGAGACAGGTTGGACTGGTTTTGGGATGCAGTGGGTGTGGGGGAAGAGCTGGGCTGGTTGTGTGGTGCAGTGGGGGGAGGGGACGAACTGGGCTGGTTTTGGGATGCAGTAGGGGAAGGGGAGATTTTGAAACTGGTGAAGTCCACATTGATACCATTAGGCTGCAGGGTTCCCAGGCGGAATATGAGTTGCTGTTCCTGCAGCCTTCGGGTGGCATCATTGTGGCAGTGCAGGAGGCCCATGATGGACATGTCATCTAGAGAATGGAAGGGGGAGTGGAAAAGGTTTGCGACTGGGATGTGCAGTTGTTTGTTGCGAACTGAGCGGAGGTGTTCTGCAAAGCGGTCTCCAAGCCTCCGCTTGGTTTCCCCAATGTAGACGAAGCCGCACCGGGTACAATGGATGCAGTATACCACATTGGCAGATGTGCAGGTGAACCTCTGCTTAATGTGGAATGTCATCTTGGGGCCTGGGATGGGGGTGAGGGAGGAGGTGTGGGGACAAGTGTAGCATTTCCTGCGGTCGCAGGGGAAGGTGCCGGGTGTGGTGGGTTTGGAGGGCAGTGTGGAGCGAACAAGTGAGTCACGGAGAGAGTGGTCTCTCCGGAAAGCAGACAGGGGTGGGGATGGAAAAATGTCTTGGGTGGTGGGGTCGGATTGTAAATGGCGAAAGTGTCGGAGGATGATGCGTTGTATCCGGAGGTTGGTAGGGTGGTGTGTGAGAACGAGGGGGATCCTCTTAGGGCGGGTGTGGCGGGGGCGGGGTGTGAGGGATGTGAGGAGGCTAGGAGACCGCTTTGCGGAACACTTCCGCTCAGTTCGCAACAAACTACTGCACCTCCCAGTCGCAAACCCTTTCCACTCCCCCTCCCATTCTTTAGATGACATGTCCATCATGGGCCTCCTGCAGTGCCACAATGATGCCACCCGAAGGTTGCAGGAACAGCAACTCATATTCCGCCTGGGAACCCTGCAGCCTAATGGTATCAATGTGGACTTCACCAGTTTCAAAATCTCCCCTTCCCCTACTGCATCCCTAAACCAGCCCAATTCGTCCCCTCCCCCCACTGCACCACACAACCAACCCAGCTCCTCCACTCCACCCACTGCATCCCAAAACCAGTCCAACCTGTCTCCGCCTCCCTGACCTGTTCTTCCTCTCACCCATCCCTTCCTCCCACCCCAAGCCGCACCCCCATCTACCTACTAACCTCATCCCATCTCCTTGACCTGTCCGTCTTCCCTGGACTGACCTATCCCCTCCCTACCCCCCCACCTATACTCTCTCCACCTATCTTCTTTTCTCTCCATCTTCGGTCCGCCTCCCCCTCTCTCCCTATTTATTCCAGAACCCTCACCCCATCCCCCTTTCTGATGAAGGGTCTAGGCCCGAAACGTCAGCTTTTGTGCTCCTGAGATGCTGCTTGGCCTGCTGTGGTCATCCAGCCTCACATTTTGTTGTCTTGGAAAATAGGTGACAGGTTAACATAGAGGATCTGGACCGGCACAGGCTTGGAGGGCCAAAGGGCCTGTTCCTGTGCTGTAATTTTCTTTGTTCTTTGTTCATAACATCAAAGGATTGACCTCTGAAGAGAGATTGAGTAGAATATGCTTACATTCTTTGGAATTTCAAAGAATCTCATTGAAATCCATCAAATTCTGAGAGGCTACTTGATAGATGCTTAAGAGGCGAATGCCCCTGGGCTAAAGAATTTAAAATTAGGGTGATAGTCTCTGGACAAAAGGGGAGAAAAAAAAGCAGAAAAATTTCCACATCAAACATCATGGATCTTTGCAATTCTCCACCCCAGAGAGCTGTGTTCGTCCGGTTAATGCATACATTCAAGTTTGAGATCAATGGGTTCTTGGATTCGAAAAGAATTCACAGTCAGGGCACACAAATGGGTTGAAGACCGGCCCTAACATGAAATATGATGGACTTTATTTGAGAGTTTCAGACCTACTCCTGATCTTGTTTCTTACATTCTTGTATTTTCTCTTGCTGATGCTTTCCTTGTGTGTGGAGATGAGGGGAGGTGATGGCCTACTGGAGATATCGCCAGACTATTAATCCAGAACCCTGATCATGTTCTGAAGTCCCAGACTGACATCCTGCCATGATGATAAATATCTGGAATTAAGAGTATAATGATGACCATTAAATTATTGTTGATTATCAGCAAAACCCATCTTGTTTGGGAATGTCATTTAGGGAAGGGAACTGCCATCCTTATGTGGTCTGACGTACATATGACTCCAAACCCACAGCATTGTTGTTAACTCTTAAATTGCTCTCTGGGCAATTAGAATTGGGTAATGAATGCTGGCCCAGCCAGCAACACCCACATCCCTGTGAATGAACTGGGAAAAAATCTCCACAGATGTTTATGGACAGAAAATGTTGGTGTAGGCCCATTCCATCAACCCCTGCTGAACAAGAGTCTAAGGGAAGGGGTTGGGTGGAGAGGAAAAACCATGGCGAGGAAACGCCTTTACTATCAGACGCAAACCAGCAGATAGACTGAATATTCATTTGGCAGTGTATTTGCAGTGGCTGCTGTACTCTGATCTTTGAAGCTGCGACTTGACCACGTCTCCCGCATTTTCCGCAACACATCCCTCACACCCCGCCCCAGCCACAACCACCCAAAGAGGATCCCCCTCGTTCTCACACACCACCCCACCAACCTCCGGATACAATGCATCATCCTCCGACACTTCCGCCATCTACATCTGACCCCACCACCCAAGACATTTTTCCATCCCCACCCCTGTCTGCTTTCCGGAGAGACCACTCTCTCTGTGACTCCCTTGTTCGCTCCACACTCCCCTCCAACCCCACCACACCCAGCACCTTCCCCTGCAGCCGCAGGAAATGCTACACTTGCCCCCACACCTCCTCCCTCACCCCTATCCCAGGCCCCAAGATGACTTTCCACATTAAGCAGAGGTTCACCTGCACATCTGCCAATGTGGTATACTGCATCCACTGTACCCGGTGTGGCTTCCTCTACATTGGGGAAACCAAGCGGCGGCTTGGGGACCGCTTTGCAGAACACCTCCGCTCGGTTCGCAATAAACAACTGCACCTCCCAGTCGCAAACCATTTCCACTCCCCCTCCCATTCTTTAGATGACATGTCCATCATGGGCCTCCTGCACTGCCACAATGATGCCACCCAAAGGTTGCAGGAACAGCAACTCATATTCCGCTTGGGAACCCTGCAGCCCAATGGTATCAATGTGGACTTCACAAGCTTCAAAATCTCCCCTTCTCCCACCGCATCCCAAAACCAGCCCAGTTCGTCCCCTCCCCCCACTGCACCACACAACCAGCCCAGCTCTTCCCCTCCACCCACTGCATCCCAAAACCAGTCTAACCTGTCTCTGCCTCCCTAACCTGTTCTTCCTCTCACCCATCCCTTCCTCCCACCCCAAGCCGCACCTCCATCTCCTACCTACTAACCTCATCCCACCTCCTTGACCTGTCCGTCTTCCCTGGACTGACCTATCCCCCACCCTACCTCCCCACCTATACTCTCCTCTCCACCTATCTTCTTTTCTCTCCATCTTCAGTCCGCCTCCCCCTCTCTCCCTATTTATTCCAGTTCCCTCTCCCCATCCCCCTCTCTGATGAAGGGTCTAGGCCCGAAACATCAGCTTTTGTGCTCCTGAGATGCTGCTTGGCCTGCTGTGTTCACCCAGCCTCACATTTTCTTATCTTGGATTCTCCAGCATCTGCACTTCCCATTATCACTAGTTTGACAGTAATGGCCACAGGCCAGAAATCCAACAAAGAATTTAACAGAGGTGGTACCTGGCAAATACAAAGGTCAGTCCTATTCCAATATATGGATAAACCCAGTCATCTTCCAACACAGTGCTTTCTTTTGCCCTCTGTTTGATATCAAAAACAGGCTTAGCCGAGTTCCTATCCACAATTAATTGCATGGAGTTTTTTTTCATTTGCAAATTCCACAGCTCTGCATGTTTTAGAACTGTTAACCAGTAACACTTAAAGGATTCTGGGCTGCCTCCTGTCTCTGAAGAACTTGTAGACATTAATCAGGAAACTAACTGCTGCTTCATCTTAGACATTCCATTCATTTATTGACACTGTACAAGTGACTTTACTGGGGATTATCTTGCTAATTCCCAGCACCTCAGCTTTATGATGCTTTATTTAGCTTTAGGATTAGCTAAATTGTCAGCTTTGATGTTACTATGGTGACAGAAAGGCCCAGTGGATTGCCAGCATTCTCAAAGCGTATGAGAACAACCTGGCCAGGCATAAAGTCCCAAATAACTTCTTTCCAAACGAACATGGGAATTTACATTTACATTAAATAGCTCAGGATAAATAAGGAGAAATGCTTTTTTTCAAGGGTGCATGTTCAATGACCAGAAGAGACAGGGTGTAGATAGTTGGCAAGTATAAGGAGAGGGGAGAGAAAGAGAACATTTCTAACACAGTGAGTTGATGTGATCTGAAATGTACTGCCTAAGATGGCAATGAGGGAAGATTCAGTATAAGGTTTCAAATGGAAATTGAATAATGCTAAGAGGGCTAAGCTTTGCAAAATCAGGGGGAAACAGTGCAAGAGTGGGAGTAAATAGTAGCTCTTTCAAAGAGTGATAGAGTGAATGGTTTCCTTCGTTTCCCTGTATTCTCAATCCAATGGAAACTTGCCTGAAAATGAGGAGGTTTGGAAAATGAAAGACAATGCATCAACTATAAACTTACTAACATCTCACAAGCTGCTTCTTTCTGGCATGAAGTCACCAGGGTCCAGGGTTTATCAGCATTCACTTCCAACAGTTTGTGCAGTGTCAGTTCCCTGGTGATAGTGGTTTTCCTGAGTTCCTTCCTCTCTTCCATTTCCTGATTTACAAGCCTGTCTGTTATGAACAGAACAATTGGGTATGGGTACCAAATTTACCCACTACGTCTCCCAAACCCAGCTATTGAAAACTTGTGAAATAAGATCCGTAATAAACCATACGGCCATTGAAAACTGCTTTGATCTTCTGTCCCAACTCTATCTTCCCACACTGTTCCCATGTCCCTTAATTTCATTAGCTTTCAAAAACCTATGGACAGCTTGAAACTATTCAACAATGAGCATCAACAGCTGCATGGGGCAGAGACCTCCTTTGAGTGAACCTCATCACACACTCAAAGAGCTGACCCCTTATTCTGAGCATCTAACCCAATGTTCTAGGTGTCACAGCTATGCAAAATATTTCCTCACATTCTACCCTGTGAAGCCATGTAAGAATTTTACACGTTTTGATGAAGTCACCTCTCTGTCTTTCAAACTCCATGTGCTAGAGGTGTCCTTACATTATCTTTCCCTTTGGGTAATCTCTTTATCAGGAAACTAGGCTTGAGAACCTTCTTTCTTACACTCTATCTAATAAAAGAACTGCACACAATACTCCAGGTGTGGCCTCACCAGGGCTCAGTATTGTAACACATCTTCTTTATTCCTAATCCTTAAAAACTGGCATACAATTTTTCTTTCCTAAGAACAATCTCCTTTAAGCTACAAAGACTTTCATCTTATTTACTTGATGTTACAACATGCACTGCACAACCCAACCCTTTGCGATTCTCAGTCTGTTCACTCACAGGTGAAACGTGGTCTTTGGAACAATTTTTAGGAGAATTTGAGACATGGGAAAATTGGTTGGAAGAGGAGGATTGGGATAAAAGAAACCACCGGAATAATCGTGCTTTAATTGTTCGAGGGCCTCTCCCTCATGCCTGTCTCAGTGAGTTACTCTCTGAATGGTTAACAAATTGAATCTTTCCTTCAAATGTTCCCGTGCTGTTAACACAGCAGAACCTTTTCAAGAGATGAAACAGAACTTTGACACTTTGGTTTTGTGCTTGATTAAGCTTGAAATCAGAGTGCGGGACAGATTCAGACACAGAGCACCTCAGATTCACCTCCCACGAATACAATTGAAGCATTCTTGACTGAAAGACCATTGCTGGATGCCAATGAATGTGAAGTTAAAGCTGTGGTTGGTTTTGGAGTTAGATATCCATTACAATAACACTTTTTTAATATTATGCTGTCTGAAAGATCAAAAAATGCCCTTTATTATCATAAAGAAAATCTATCAAGCCAACTCTTCAACTAATTTCCCCAATTCATTTGATTGGGGGCAGAATTGAATGAGGTGATGATAAAGGGGCAACATCAAAGGGAGCAGTATTTAAGAGGCAGTATCTAGTGGGGCATTGTTTGGGGGCAGCATTGCCAGGGTCAAAGTTTAGGCTCAGCATCTATGGGGGCAACATTGTAGAGCTATGCACAGGGAGAGTCATAAAGTCCTACAGCATATAAACAGGCCCTTCAGCCCAATGTGAGCATACTGACCAAAAACCACCAAACTACATTAATCCTATTTACCTGCACTTGGCCCATAGCCTATAATGCCCTGGCACTTTGAGTATTTGTCAGAAGCTCCTTAAATATTATGCCATCAGGACCATGCCGTTAGGCAGCTCATTCCACATCTATACCACCCTCTGGGTGAGAAAGTACTTCCTCAGATCTCCTCTCAATCATTTACCCCTCACCTTAAGCATATGGCTTCTGGTCTCAGTCATGTCTGCCATGGGGAAGAGATTCTCATGACCTACCCTGTTTATGCCTCTCATAATTTTGTTTGCCTCAATCAGATTTGCTGCCTCAGCCTCCTCAGTTTCCAGGAAAACAAACCCAGCCTATCCAGTCTCTCCTCACAACTAAGAGTTTCCATCCCAGGCAACATCCTGTAATCTCCTCTGCCCCCTCTCCAGTACAATCATGTCCTTCTGATAGTGTGGTGACCAGAACTGCATACTACATCCTGGCTAATGAAGGTAAGCATTCTGTTTGCCTTCTTCACCATGCTGTCTACCTGCACTGACATATTCAGGGATCTATGGATTCATACACCAAGATCCCTTTGTTCATCAGTACTCCCTAGGAATAGAATCACAGAATCCCTACAGTGTGGAAACAGGCCCTATGGCCCAACAGGACCACACTGACCCTTGGAGCATCCCACCCAGACCAATCAGCCTATAACCCACCTAATCTATACATCCCTGAACATTTGGTCAATTTAGCATGGTAGGGTGAGGCAGGCCAGAGTGGGCCAGTGAGGCAGGTGAGAGTGGGTCAGTGAGGCAGGTGAGAGTGGGTCAGTGAGGTGGGTGAGAGTGGGTCAGTGAGGTGGGTGAGAGTGGGACTGTGAGGCGGGTGAGAGTGGGACAGTGAGGTGGGTGAGATGGCCCAGTGAGGCGGGTGAGAGTGGGTCAGTGAGGCGGGTGAGAATGGGTCAGTGAGGTGGGTGAGAGTGGGTCAGTGAGGTGGGTGAGAGTGGGACTGTGAGGGGGGTGAGAGTGGGTCAGTGAGGCGGGTGAGAGTGGGTCAGTGAGGTGGGTGAGAGTGGGTCAGTGAGGTGGGTGAGAGTGGGTCAGTGAGGTGGGTGAGAGTGTGTCAGTGAGGCGGGTGAGAGTGGGTCAGTGAGGTGGGTGAGAGTGGGTCAGTGAGGCGGGTGAGAGTGGGTCAGTGAGGCGGGTGAGAGTGAGTCAGTGAGGGTGGGTGAGAGTGGGTCGGTGAGGGGGGTGAAAGTGGCCCAGTGAGGCGGGAGAGAGTGGGTCAGTGAGGCGGGTGAGAGTGGGTCAGTGAGGCGGGTGAGAGTGGGTCAGTGAGGTGGGTGAGAGTGGGTCAGTGAGGCGGGTGAGAGTGGGTCAGTGAGGGGGGTGAGAGTGGGACAGTGAGGCGGGTGAGAGTGGGTCAGTGAGGTGGGTGAGAGTGGGTCAGTGAGGCGGGTGAGAGTGGGTCAGTGAGGGGGGTGAGAGTGGGTCAGTGAGGCGGGTGAGAGTGGGTCAGTGAGGCGGGTGAGAGTGGGCCAGTGAGGGGGGTGAGAGTGGGCCAGTGAGGCGGGTGAGAGTGGGTCAGTGAGGCGGGTGAGAGTGGGTCAGTGAGGCGGGTGAGAGTGGGCCAGTGAGGGGGGTGAGAGTGGGCCAGTGAGGCGAGTGAGAGTGGGTCAGTGAGGCGGGTGAGAGTGGGACAGTGAGGCGGGTGAGAGTGGGTCAGTGAGGCGGGTGAGAGTGGGTCAGTGAGGCGGGTGAGAGTGGGTCAGTGAGGTGGGTGAGAGTGGGTCAGTGAGGTGGGTGAGAGTGGGACTGTGAGGGGGGTGAGAGTGGGTCAGTGAGGCGGGTGAGAGTGGGTCAGTGAGGTGGGTGAGAGTGGGTCAGTGAGGTGGGTGAGAGTGTGTCAGTGAGGGGGGTGAGAGTGGGTCAGTGAGGCGGGTGAGAGTGGGTCAGTGAGGCGGGTGAGAGTGGGACAGTGAGGCGGGTGAGAGTGGCCCAGTGAGGCAGGTGAGAGTGGGTCAGTGAGGTGGGTGAGAGTGGGACTGTGATGGGGGTGAGAGTGGGTCAGTGAGGCGGGTGAGAGTGGGTCAGTGAGGTGGGTGAGAGTGGGTCAGTGAGGCGGGTGAGAGTGGGTCAGTGAGGCGGGTGAGAGTGAGTCAGTGAGGGTGGGTGAGAGTGGGTCAGTGAGGGGGGTGAGAGTGGGTCAGTGAGGTGGGTGAGAGTGGGTCAGTGAGGCGGGTGAGAGTGGGTCAGTGAGGGGGGTGAGAGTGGGACAGTGAGGCGGGGTGAGAGTGGGTCAGTGAGCTAGCCCAGAGCAGGATGCTGGCAGTGATAAGGTATGAGCAGGACTCTGGCAGAGACACGGTAAGTGCTGTGTGGGACTGTGGCAGCGGAAAGGAAAGTTGGACTCTCTAAGTTATCTTTTTATTTCTTGTCTTATTCTAAGTTAATGTGAATGGCGCCATGTATACATGCCAAAGGTGCACATTTCTCACAATATTTTTAAATTGAATACACGTGCCAATAACTGACTCAATGATGCCCTTTGTGATCAAAGAATCCACATTTGCTATCGTCTAGTCACCTGGCTCTTCAGCTGTGGCTGGCAAAATATTAAATATGTCTGCCAGGGCCCCAGCAATCTCCTCACATACCTCCCATAGCAACCTGGGATACATCTCATCAGGCCCTGGGGATTTATGCACCTTTATGCCTGTAAAGCCTCTAATACCTCCTCCTTATTAATCTTAACATGTTCTAGAACGTCACTACCCAAGTGAAATCCCTGACTACAATGTCCTTCACCTCTGTGAACAGCGATTTAGCTATTCTTCGCCTGGCCTGGCCTACATATGACTCCAGGCCAACAAGAATGTTGTTCATTCTTAACTGCCCTCTGAAATAACCAGCAAGACTCATTAACTGTGTCAAAACTGTTAAAAAAATTAGAGATAGTAAGAACTGCTGATGCTGCAGTCAAGGATAACACAGTGTGGAGCTGGAGAAGCACAACAGGCCAGGCAGTATCAGAGGAGCAGGAAAGGAAGGGTCGGGGCCCAGGTGAGAGTGGGTCAATGAGGCGGGTGAGAGTTAAAAAATTAGGACAGGTTTTACAGGCTGGCACTGTGCATATTGGAATTTTGAAGAATTAGAGGAAAACTTATTGAAACATACAAGATTCTTAGGGGGCAAGGCAGAGTAGGTGCTGAAGGGATGTTTCTACTTGTTGGAGAATCTAGGCCCAGACAGAATAATATCAGAGTAAGGAGTTGCACATTTAAGAAGGAAATGAGGGGAAATTTCTTCTCTCAGAGGGTTGTGAATCTGTGAAATTCTTTACCACAGATGACTGTTGAGGCTGGGTCATTGGGAATATTCAGGGCTGAGAGACAGATTTTTAGTCACTAAGAGAAGCAAAGGATATGGGAAAAAGACAGGAGTTGAGGATTATCAAATCAGCAATGATGTGACTAAGTAGTGGAGCAGACTGGATGGGCTGAATTGCCTACTTCTGCTCTTACGTCTTAAGACCTGCAGCACACAAATGGAAACTGTCTCCAGTGCCCGAACACAACACCCTGGTAAACACTCTTAAATCTCAGCCACATTGTACATGGGAAATCAGCAATCTCCTTCCAGCTGGGTGTTAGGTTTGTTGATGATCTCATTTCAACAGTTCTTGGCCTTGGACTTTATCAGCTATGTTGCAAAATTTTAAGTCTCAGAGAACCAGCAACTCGCATACTTTGTTAGATGAAACTGGGAGAAGCTGCTTCCACTGGTGGGTGTGGCTGTAACCCAAATTATGCAATTGGCGAAAGGACTAAAGTGGGTTGAGAATTTCTTTTTGACACAGCAAACTGTGATCGGGAAATGCATTGGCCGAAAAGATTGGAAACAGACTGGATTGTGAATTTCAAGAGGAAAATCGATAAATATTTAGCAAAGGGAAACTTTGCAAGGCTGCAGGGAAACAGCAAGGTGAGTGCAATTGCTCAGCTCGCTTTTTCAATGAGCTAGCAGAACCAAGATGGACCCAATGGCTTCCCTCTGTGCTGTAAGATTCTGTGAATCATTCTTTCACTTTGTATCAAGTTTATGAAAACAAGCTATTGAACGTTAACTTCTATCATCTGGTTAAGTGGGAGACAGTGTCACAGGGCCAGTGATGTAGAGCCACTAGGCTCATGTTCTGAGAGCATGGATTCAAATCCCACTATGGCAGATAAATGAAATTTGAATTCAATAATGGCAAAACAAAATCTGAAATTTCAAAGGCCAAATGGCGATTGTGTAGCAATTTAAAAAAACCCATCTGACTCACTAATCCCCTTTAGGGAAGGGTATCTGCCATCCTTACCTGGTCTGGCCTAGAAATAACTTTAGACTCATGGCAATGTGGTTGGCACTTAACTGCCCTCAGGAATAGAAACATGGAAAATCGGTGCAAGAGTAGGCCATTCGGCCCTTCGAGCCACATCACCACTTAATATGATTATGGCTGATTATGCAATTTCAATAACTCACTCCTGCTTACTCTCCATACCCCTTGATCCCTTTAGCCACAAGGGCCACGTCCAGTCCCCTCCTGAATATATCTAACTAACTGGCCCCAACAGCTTCCTATGGGAAAGAATTTCACAGGTTCACAACTCTCTGAGTGACGAAATTCTTCATTATCTGAGTTCTGATTAGCTTAGTCCTTATTCTTAGACTGTGACTCTTAGTCCTGGACTTAGCAAGCGTGGGGAAGATTCTTTCCCCATTTCGGCTGTCCAGTCCCACCAGGATTTTATATATTTCTGTGAGATCGCCCATCATTCTCCTAAATTCCGGTGAATACAAGCTAGTCTATCCAGTCCTTCTTGATAAGTCACTCGGTTCTAGGGTAATTAGAGACAGACAATAAATGCTGGGCTAGGCAGCATCCCACCACCTCCCCTGCCCTCATCTCATAAATGAATTTAAAGGAAAGAGATCCTTTTCATGGACTAAAAAGGAAGAACCATGGGCTTAAACTTGCTGCAGTGATCACCATGAGAGCCACATAGAATGAATGAAGCCATGTGCATTGGGCCTATGTGTGACACAGTGGTGTCCATACCCCTAGCCTAAAGACCCACGTTCAAGTCTGAAGTGCTTCAGAGGTGTGTAATAACATCATTGAACAAGTTGATTAGGAAAAACATGTTCACAAAAAATCATTACATTTCCTCTTTTTAGCTAAAGATATTAGACCCAGGCAAGTGAGTCAACGTCAAGGAATTTGCATGTCCTATTCAATTCAGATGTGTACGACAATTGCATCTACTGGGAAATGAAAGGCTCAATTTATTATCTCATCTTCCTCAATCCTCATTCTGAATTATCTATTGGGTTGTCTCTTCCCGGTGAAAGCTGAAATATTTCTTCTGAGTCTCGAACCAGGAGTCAGATTCTCAGGATACAGCTTCGGCCATTTTGGATAGAGATGAAGAGAATTGTCTTTCCTCACAGTGTGGGTATTCTTTAGAATCCCTTCCCCCGCCAAAGGATTAAAGATGGTCAGTCCCCGAGAATATTCCAAGCTGAGACAGATGACATTTCTGGACAGTAAGAGGAGCGGCAGACTGGGGAATGGCATTAAACAGATGTAAGGGCTGAGATTGGCCAATCCACTCACCAGTCTTATCTAGTTTGTGCTCCACTTGAGATGCTCCCATCTTTTCTCATATCAAACTATCATCATGATCTGCAATACTTCTCCCACATATTCTTATCTAGTTTGTCACAGAATCAGAAAGTGATATGGAAAGTCAGACATGATCTTATGGAATGGCAGCAAATCAGACTCAAATGGCCTATTCCTGCTCTGGTCTTCCATGTTCTCTAGAATGAACTGGAATGCTTTCTGGCTTATAGTGGACGTTAACAGGCTTTCTTCCACTCTGTGCAAGTCTGCACCTCTTAATTCGGATATCTGAGATCAGATAAATGACTGATTACTGAGAGGGAAAGGATAGCACAGCCTCCGCAGTGTACTTTATAAATTACTTCACGGAATGTTCAAAGTTCATTGAACAAGACCAGCATTTATGTGTTCCTGTGGAATTCTGATGAGGAAGGATTTGCACTACGACCCTGATGAGGGGCAATTGTTTAAGACATTAATGATGGGGCTGAGTAACTGAAGATCATGCGCAGATAGAGAAGGAGCAATCACCACTTCAAATGTCTTTCCCCTTTCCATTTCTGTCCATCTTCCATCATCTCCATACCCATGACATTGTAGTTCTGTCATATTTTGCCTGTCTCTCTCTTTGTACTTCCATAAGATCTTTCTCTGTTTCACTCATTCACACTAGGGTCAATTTTAACTGTCCAACAACATCAGTGCCCAGGGCGAGTTGGCAGTGATGAAAATTAGGCAAGTTTGGCCTATTCCTACCAGGCAACTTTGTGTCTTAGTATGGTTTTGGCTTTTATTCTTTCATGGCATTTGGAAGCTGCTGACATTTGTTGACGATCCCTTATAGCTCCCTGAACTGAGTGACTTCATTGGCCATTTCAGAGGCCAGTTGAGAATTAGTCACATTACTTTTAATCTGGAGCTACATGTAGGCCAGCTAGGGTAAGGATGGCAGATTTCCTCCCTTAAGATTTTAGGAAACCATTTATGATTTTACAATGATGAATGGTAGTTTCATGGTCACCATCAGTGAGATTCATTTTCTGTTCTAAATTTATTAATTGAATTTAAATTCCTCCAGGTGCTGTAGTGAGATTTGAATCCAAAACACTAGCCTCTGGATTAATAATCTAGCAACATTACCACAATGCCACTCTCTCCCCTAAAAGGTTGTCAGCATTCTAGCTGGACTCTTTCTTAAATATTATATGATAAGGCCTTTCTATACCACTTAGAAAGCAAACAAACTTTATTCACAGATAACAAGGTGTATAGCTGGATGTACACAGCGGGCCAAGCAGCATCAGAGGAGCAGGAAGGCTGACATTGGGCCTGAAATGTCCGCCTTCGTGCTCCTCTGATGCTGCTTGGCCTGCTGTGTTCAAGCAGCTCTACACCTTGTTATCGCAGATTCTCCAGCATCTGCAGTTCCTGTTATCTCTGAAACAATTTTAACCCCACTGCGAAGCCTCTTCTAGGGATGCCTACCCTGAAGAAGTTACCCTCCTCCTCTGAAACAACCTCAGTGGATCTCTCTCCCATTGCATTTCTCTTGTAATCTCTTCGGCCTTGAAACTGCTCGACCATGTCCTGAAGCAAACCATGTACCACAGTCACATCACCCTCCTCAGTACCTGCCTACATAGCCAGATCATCCCCAATGGTCTGCAGTCCACATTCAGGCATTCCCAATTTTGCCCCAACTGTGACAATGTCTACATTCAGAACACTGAGATCCTTCAGAAGTGTTTCTCCCTGTGACTCCTGAAGGGTCTAGGCCGAAATGTCAGCCTTTCTGCTCCTCCGATGCTGCTTGGCCTGCTGTGCTCATCCAGCTCGACGCCTTGTTATCTCAGATTCTCTAGCATCTGCAGTTCCTGCTATCTCTGAAACTTTATTCACAATTTTTTTTATTCAGTCACAGAATGCGTGTGTCACTGGCTGTGCCAACATTTATAATCCATCCTAAATTGCCCCTGGAGAATGTGGTGGTGACTTGCCTTCTTGAACCACTGCAGTCTATTTGGTGCCATTAGAGAGAGAGTTTCAGAATTTGGTCAGTGTATTGAATACAAGGGTTGGGATATCTCGTTGCGGCCGGACAGGACGTTGGTGATGTCACTTTTGAAATATTTGAGTTCAGTTCCAGTCTCCATGCCAGAGGGCAAGTGTTGTTAAACTTGAAAGGATGCAGAAAATATTTACAGGTATGTTGCCACATTTGGAGGGTTTGACCTTTAGAGAGAGGCGAAATAGACTCCTGGAGCATTGGAGGCTGAGGGATATGCTTATAGAGGTTTGTAAAACCATGAGGGGCATGGATAGGGTGAGCAGTCAAGGTCTTTTGGTCAGGCAAGGGGAGACCAAAACTAGCGGGTATAGGTTTAAGGTGAGAGGGGTAAGATTTAAAATGGACCTTAAGGGCAGCATTTTCATGCAGAGGGTGGTGTGTGTATGGAATGGGCTGCGAGAAGAGGTGGTGGAGGTTTGGTACAATTGTAATTTAAAATAGAAAGGATTTAAAGGGATTGGAAAATTTCATCAATTTCGCCTCCAATTTCCACCCTGCCCTCAATTTCACCTGGTCTATCTCTGATTCCTCCTTCCCCTTCCTTGACATTTCTGTTTCCATTTCTGGGCATAGACTGGCCACTAATGTCCATTACAAGCCCACTGACTCCCACAGCCAACTGGACTATACATCCTCACACCCCAATCCCTGTAAAGACGCCATCCCATTCCGTCAATTCCTCTGTCTCCGTCATATATGCTCAGATGAGGCCAACTTCGACAGGGGAGCCTCCAACATGTCCACCTTCTTCCTCAACCGAGGATTCCCCAGCACCGTTGTCGATGAAGCCCTCAACTAGGTCCAGCCCATCTCCCACACTTCGGCCCTCACCCTTTCTCTTCCCTTCCACACAGCGATAGGGTTCCCCTTGTTCTCTCCTACTGTCCCACCAGCATCCACATCCAGAAGGTCATCAGGCGCCATTTCCGCAACTTCCAGCAAGATATCACCACCAGGCACATATTGCCCTCCCCTTCCTTATCCACCTTCCGCAGGGATCGTTCCCACTGGGACACCCAGGCCCATACTTCCTTCACCCCCAATACTCCCCACAGCCCTACAGCGCCTTCCCCTGTAACCAGTGAAGGTGTAACACCTGCCCATTTACCCCTTCCCTCCCCAGTACCCAAGGGCCCAAACATACCTTGGTGAAACAACATTTCACCTGCACTTCCCAGAATCTAGTCTACTGCATTGGCTGCTCACAATTTGGTCTCCTCTACACTGGGGAAATGAAGCATAGACTGGATGACCACTTTGCAGAACATCTATGTTCCACTCGCAAAAAAGGACCCTGAACTACCTGTTGCCTGCCACTTTAATGCACCACCACGTTCCCTGGTCAACATCTCTGTATCCAGCTTGCTGCCGTGTTCCAGTGAAGCCCAGTGCATGCTGCAGGAACAACACCTCATTTTCCGCTTGGGGACCCTACAGCCCTCCGGACTCAATATTGAGTTCAATAATTTTAGGCCTAAATTCTCCCATGTCCCAGACCCCTGCCCCACACACCAGGCTTTGTTACCACTTAGCCTGCCACCTTACTTTCTGAATGAGCCTACCATGTGGAACCTTAATGAATGCCTTGCTAAAATCCATATACATCACACCCTCTGCTCTACCTTCATCGATGTGTTTTGTTACATCCTCAAAGAATTCAGTAAGGCTTGTGAGGCATGACCTGCCCCTCACAAAGCCATGCTGACGATTTCTAATCAAACTGTGCTTTTCCGCATAATCATAAATACTATCTCTCAGAATCCTCTCCAATGATTTGCCCACCACAAAAGTAAGACTGACTGGTCTGTAATTCCCAGGATTATCCCCATTCCTTTCTTGAACAAGGGAATAACATTTTCCATCCTCCAATCATCTGGTACCACTCCAGTGGACAGTGAGGACGTAAAGATCATCATCAAATGGGCAGAAATCTCTTCCCTCACTTCCTGTCGTAAACTTGGGTATATCCTGTCTGGCCCAGGGGACATATCTCTCCTCATGTTTTTCAAAATTTCTAGCACATCCTCCTTCCTAACATCAACCTGTTTGAGCATTTCAGCCTGTTTCATGCTGTCCTCACAAACATAAAAGTCCCTCTCACTGGTGAACACTGAAGCAAAATATTCATTAAAGACCTCCCTATCTCCTCCGACTCCACGTACACGTTCCTTCCACGATTCCTGATTGGCCCTACCCTCACCCTGGCCATCCTCTTTGTTCCGCACATAAGTGTAGAACGCCTTGGGGTTTTCTTTAATCCTACCTGCCAAGGCTTTTTCATACTCCCTTCTAGCTCCCCTAAATCCATTCTTTGGTTCCTTCCTGGCTATCTTGTGCCCTGTCCGATCCTTGCTTCCTCAACCTTAAGTCAGCTTCCTCCTTCCTCTTGACAAGATATTCCACATGTCTTGTCACCAAAGGTTCCTTCACATATTAACTCTGATTTCTCTCCACAGATGCTGCCAGATCTGCTGAGCTTTTCCAGCAATTTCTGTTTTTATTGTTGGTTGTGAGCAATTTGAAATCCTGGTCTCTTGCTTCAGCACTCCCTTTATCTCCTTCACTCTAGTCCTTTTTCTCCCAACCCCACACTCTTTCTCTGCCTTGTTTTCACTCCAGCCCTTTACTTCCTTCCCTCCAGGTCTGACCCTCCTGTCTTCTCCTTCCCTTCCCCCAAACATTTCTTGCCTCCCTCCAGTGCTCCTATTCCCAACACACTCACACACACGCACGCGCACACACACACACACACACACACACACACACACACACACACACGTACACATACACACACATAAACACACACACACACACACACACATAAACACACACACACACACATACACATACACACACATAAACACACACACACATAAACACACACACACACACACACACACACACAGACAGACAAACACGCACACACACAAACATACACAGACAAACGCACACACACACACACACACACACACACACACACACACACACACACAGACACAGCCACACACTTGAATTCTTCTTTTAGTAGTTTCGGTCTTCTTGATCTCATGATCCCATTGGCACGCTGCAATGTTTGACCTCCAGTCAAACCTTGCTTCAATTCTCATTGCACCCTCAATTTCTGACTCCTGAACTTGATCCCGCCTCATTCTCCTCTCGATAACCAGCTCCAATGTTTGGTCCCATCATAATGTGTGGCTCCCACTCCAGTGCCCACTGGCTTCCAGCAGTACACCAGTGATAATCATCCTGTTAAATCCTGCTAGCACATCCCTTCAATCAGAGGTACTGGGTGTACAGTTAACTCAAGCATCCCACATACCTTACCTGCACTCTCCATATCTTGGTACTGTCTCTCTCTTATCTAGATACTTTTCCAATCAACCTGCTCAGGGCTTTTATTGCTCACCTCTGCAGCATGTGCGAGTTGAAACTGGCCCCGGCACTGAGATTGGGACACTACGACTATGCCAGAGAACTCAACTCTTTTTCTAGTTTACTCTCTGATCAAAAACCATTGACAATGAGGAAGGTCACTGTGTATTGATTGGAGGAGCTCATCGAGGCTCTAGGCGTCATGTGGGAAGTATAACATCAAGTGTAGATCAGAAAGACTGAATGGCCAGCTCACATCCTATAAATCCTGTTTAGGTCTCTCTGTTTTCTCTCTCGTACTGTTCTCATTCTCTTCCTGCTTCTTCCTGCCATTTTCCTTTACCATCGTTTTCTAACATTGACTTTCCTTTTCCCTCTTCCCCTTGCTTGTCACCTGTTCCTCTCTTTTCTTGCATTTCCTCTGCTCACACTCTTTGTCCCTCTCTTGTTTTCTTTGGCTTTCTCAGTCTCTGCTTCCTTCATCTCTCTTTTGCCTGACAGAGGTTTTATTTATACATTCATCCCCTTTCCCTTTCTCTCTCCTCCTAATATAAGCTACCTGTAATTTGTGCTCCATCTCAGTCATGTTGTCTCACGTGCACATTCTGATTTGTATTCTCCATCTCTTTCTCTGAACTCTTTCCTTTTCTCTCTTCCCTTCTCTCTTAGAGAGACACTTTCTGATTTGTGCTTCCTCTTTGTCCTTGCTTCACTGTCACTCTCACTCTCTCTCTCCCTCTCTCTACCTGTTTCTCTCACTTTTTTGTGTCTCTCACTTTCTGTGTCTCTTTTTTTCTCCCTCTCTCAGGTGGTCCATCAGACAGATTTTCCTACGTGTTCTAAGGAAAAGCCACAGTAATTAAATCCGTTTCATTTTGAATGTATGATCCAAGAATATCTGAGCTCTTCAAAGAGAGAGATCAGTGGTTTTTGGTTGTAGTTTTACTGGTTCAAACTAGAAGTATCCGGTTATAAATAACTAACATACTGTCACAAGCAGAGGTTGTTAAAATTAACCCTTTGACTCCCAGATTTGGAATTGCACATTGCAGATTACTTCCCATAATAAAGAGAAGGAATGCAAATAAGTAGGCACTGTCTTTCTTCCAATTATTTTTGCTCTGTGTTTCTTGAGAAACATCCAGTCCCTCTTACTCAATCCTAACGGTTTGCTCCTTCCACCTGTACAGCCCCTTCCCCCCTCACTGCCTCCAGTCCTGTTTGCGTCCCCTGTTTGAACGGCAACTAGATCAGCTCAGAGATGGCACAGCATACACCTGGCAAGAATTCGCTTTTTGTTTAAATGGGTAAAACCCTGAGACCCTGGCCCTTACAGGGAGATGGGGAAGGGTGGAAGGGCTAAGGTAGCAGTGAGCTCCGCAACATGTCTGGTGAAACCAGACCTGGGGAGTCCCAGGGTGCGAGGAACTGAGATATCCATGGGGAGAAGGATGCTGTCACCATTTCTGTTTCCTTGACTGAATTAAAGGGTTTGTTTGGTTTACAGTGTTCGAGGGTCAACCAGGGGTGAGTCTGAACAAAGAGGAGGCTCTTGTTTCAACAAGACATTGGGTAATACATGAAAGGAATTCAGTAAAACTTGCATTAGTTGCTTAGATATTTTTACTAAGACTTTTGGGAGACACAGATGATACATCCATCCCCTTCCACTTCTAGGGTTGGCCTCCTGATTTGCCTAACTCAAGATTGTATGAAATCACTGTAATGCAGTGGACCTTAATACTGTTTCTAACAGGAACTGTTACAGAACCATTTTCCTGATACAACATCTTCCCCCATATCTTTCATTCCTGTAGTTAACATTTATATGCATTACTCTAAGTCTCTGACTTCATAAATCAAGGCAGTTTGTGGTCCTCACAAGTCTTTCAGAATATGTCAATTTCCAATTATCAAGAATAGTTGGCCTGTGGCTCGAGGATGATTTACATTGGCTCAGATGTTGGCCATGATTCTGATCTTGACCTTGCACGATCTGGAGCCCATCGTCACTGATGAATGATTGACCCACAATGAGGTGAAGTTCCTCCGTACAACTCCTTCAGCTGCTCAGAAAAGGACCCGAAACATTAACTCTGTCTTCTCCTCCACAGATGCTGCAAGACCTGCTGAGTTTTTCCAGCAACTTTGCTTTTGTTCCTGATTTACAGCATCCGCAGTTCTTTTAGTTTTTATTAAGATACAATCACTGTTGGCCTATTACCTCTTGAGTAACGATACAATTCGTGTTCACATTTCTTACCTATGCCCATTGTCCTAGGTCCAAGTGCATCAACCATCAGGTATAGTAACGTCTATTATAATGGCAAGATTGCTGCTCCCTGTGAAACTGCTCTTTCATTCAAACATTTGATCATCCAGGCAACTCAACTGCAGTATCGGCCTCTTTGATAGGATGGGACCCCACAAACAATGAATATTTCATGCACAACACTGTGGTACCTCTTTGCTGATGGTGGATAGCATTTTCACTGCAATCACTGAGAAAAAACAATAAGATAGTACTGTCGGTCAAAAACAAATGGATCTGTTCCCACTTATTCTCATGGGGAATGTAATGGGAATCAATGGCTCTCACTGCTCAGGCCTGTGAATAACTCATGTTTCACAGTCACCTTTGAAGTCCTCAAGTTCCTATGCAATCGTGGGCTCTGCACAAGATGATCCCCCAATGTCTCCAATGTGTCTTCTTTAGAATTCCTTTGCCACCTTGAAGTTGTAATGACCAGCCTTTCATCAAACACCAGCAAGTCATCTACAATGGTGAAATGCTGTC
Source organism: Stegostoma tigrinum (assembly GCF_030684315.1). Classification (NCBI taxonomy): domain Eukaryota; kingdom Metazoa; phylum Chordata; class Chondrichthyes; order Orectolobiformes; family Stegostomatidae; genus Stegostoma; species Stegostoma tigrinum. Next base: position 9,949,018 of record NC_081372.1, read on the forward strand.
AATGTTCAAAATAGGTCTTCATGACCAATCTGCTGGACTTTTTTCAACCAATGCCAGCAAATGTCAACACATTCTCAATCTTGTTTGACTGCTGTTGTTTTCAAATGACGTGGCTCAGTGGTGAGCACTGCTGCCTCACAGCATCAGGGACCTGGGTTCAAGTCCACCCTCAGGCAATTGTCTGTGTGGAGTTTGCACAGTCTGCCTGTTGTCTGTGTGTGTTCCCCCTAGGCGATCTGGTTCCCTCCCACAGTCCAACGCTGTACAGGTTAGGTGGATTGGCCATGCCAAATTGCCTGTAGTGTTCAGGAAGGTGTAGATTAGGGGGATGGGTCTGGGTGGGATGCTCTGAGGTTTGGTGTGGACGTGTTGGGCTGAAAGGCCTGTTTCCACACTGCAGGGATTCTATATTTCAGATTTCTGGCCACTATGGCCTGAGTATACAATTCAATCTGACTGACAAGTTCCTCATCATTCATTATAAGGCAATTATTTAAAGTTCAGTTCAGTTCTGAAGAAGAGGCTTGAAATGTTAACTCTGTTTCTCTGTCTGCGTAGATGCTGCCAGACCTACTTAATACCTCCAGCACTTTCTGTTTTCTTCCAAGGGACTGGGTATTCCATCCTTGTTGACAACTATGTCCCAGGAAGCAAATAGATTCCTTGGAAAATTCATCCTTGTCGTTTCTGGCCCATAGTCATTTTAAAACGATATGGAGCCTCTGGTCATGTTCCTCATCAGTTTCCCCATCTATCTGTATGTCATCTTTCAAACCTGGTAAAATATTGGCCATAGTCCATAGGAAAATCTCTGGGATACAAAATGACTGCCTATTGAAACAAAATCTTCCATGTGGGCCATTTAATGCCATGAGTAACCTTGATTTCTAGGTTAGTGGCTCGAGGCAGAAGCCACTGTTGGAATTGGGTTTCATGAAAACTCAACTTTTTCACAATTTGACTAAACTTTGATATAGTTTAGGTAGAGGATGGATGCACTCCCTTTAGTCGACCTGCACCCTTCTCCCACACTCTCCGACAGATTGGGAGAGGATGAGGGAGCGCAGAGGTAAGCATCAGAACCTCTCAGTTTCTGGGCTTTCATCTGACCTTGCTAACTTTCATCCTGTGATCTCCTGCCTTTATTTGCCCTTCCTCTACACTTTTATACTCACTGCCAGGCATGTCCTCACAATATTTCACCACACAGCCAATCAGAAAGCAAGCCGATACTCAATTGGAAAGCCCTTAACTGTCAGTCAAACAACATTTCTTCCAAACACCTCTCCAATATTTTAATGATGAATTAGCAAAACTGTAGAAAGAAAATGAAATAGGTACAATTTTATCAAATTTCCTCATGGTTTTCCTCTCACTGTTGGTCATGGTCGTTCCTGGAAATAAATTCTCAATTTCTAGAGAACTCAGGCCACACAAATACCAGGGAATGACCATCTGCAGCAAGCATGCTCTAACCATCACCTTTTGACATTCAACAACATTACTATGGCTGAATCCCTCACTATCAGCATCGTGGGGCTCACCTTTCACCAGAAACTGAATTAGACAAGCCATAGAGATGCAGTAGCTTCAAGAACAGGTCAACAGCTAAGAATCCTGCGGCGAGTAACTCACCATCCAATTCCCAAAACCTGTCCACCATCTACATATCAGGAGTGTTACTGGGGACTCCCCACTGGCCTGGATGAGTGCAGCTCCAACAACACTCATGAAGCTTGACTCCATCCAGGACAAAGCAGCCGCTTGACTGGCGCTGCATTCACACTCTCCATCACCACCGCTCAGTAGAGCAGTGTGTACTATCTACCAGATGCACTGCAGAAACTCACCAAAGAGCCTCGGGCAGTATCTTCCAAATGCATGACCACTTCCATCTCAAAGGACAAGGGCAGCAGAAACTTGGGAACGCCATCACCAAGTTCCCCTCCAAAACATACACCATCCTAACTTGGAAATATATCATCGTTCCTTCACTGTCACTGGGTCGAAATCCTGGAATTCCCTCCTGAAAGGCATTGTGGATTTGCCTACAGCACATGGACTGCAGTGATTCAAGACGGCAGCTCACCACCACCTTCTGAAGGGCAACTAGAGGTGAGTAATAAAGATGCCCACATCTTACTATAAAATAAAATAAAACCAGGAGGAGTTGGCAAGCCCTAGTTTGAAAACTTGGGCAGGATGCCATGGAATTGGCATGACATCAATCAGATTCTTCACAGGAGGAGACAACCCTGAGCTCTCCTAAATTGCAGCTCCACGGGAAAAGAATCAAACATTTCCTTTTTGGCATCTTTGATGAAGTAGAGTCTTCAAAGGGTTAACAACAAAGACAAAACAGGACTGTGGAACTATTAACAGCTAATCTGTGCTCCAACCTAATCGACAGTTCACATCAAAGCCCTTCCTTTTGAGGTGAGTTTATAAACTTAACCGCACGCTTTGAACTTCAGGTTAAAGAAAATGAGGATAAGATGCTGACCACAAATGGGTTTTTAATTTTCTCTCCCAGTAGGGCTTTTAATTCTTTTTGGTTCCATCTTGCCTGGCTCCTTGGAGTTTGAGAGAGTGATCAAATCCTTAGTATGTTGTGCAGAAACTCCCAGATCCTCAGGCAAGTAAGCCTGGTGTTTTATATGAAGCACTCTGGTCAAGATTTAAAACTTTATATTAAATTCAACAACAAAAAGAGTTATCTCTGCAACCTCAGGTTGTCCTGTAAGTTGGTGAATTTACATAGCGCTTCTCAAGAGCTGGTGATCTCGCAAACTACTTTCCAGGCACTGTGACCACTGGTGTTATGCAGGAAATGACAAAGCCAATCTGTACACAGCAAGCTCTCGCAGACACCATGGAATTGTTGAAGCGTTTCAACTCAGGATCGGCTGGGTTTTCCAAGCTGGCCCAGAGGTGAGCTGGTTGCCCAGCACTCTTTCAAAGTAATCTCATGAGATCTTCTAACCCCTACCTTAGTTTAAAATCACACCAAGAAGGTGTGACAGTGCAGCACTCACCAGTTCTGCACTGGTGCATCAGCCGAGATTATTGTGGATTTTCTGATTTCAATGGGCCATGTGTTGGTCTCGGAGCCTGGGATGACACATTCACTAATAGTAAACAGGCAGGAAATTGGAGTAAAATTGTAGGTTCTTCTGCAGAATCCTCAGAGGGGATATGGGCCACAGTGTTATTCAGCAGCTCATCTGTGATAGAGGAAATTCAGCAGCAAACAGAGAACTTGATATTTAACCAATCATTAAAAAGAAGTTTAAAAGAAGACTTATTTCCATTTTCTAAGCCAAAGATACTAATTCAGCAGGACCAGAGGACAACATGTTCAAGTTAACAAAAGTTATGAATCAGCCCATTGGCATGAATGGCCAGTCAGCTTGTCGACCAAGAGAGGCATCACAGCCAAGCCCACTTCCGACCTCTCCTGAAACCTATATGCGCACACTTTTCAGAAGAGAGAGCAACATCATTTTAGCAAAAGGATTATGGGGAAAAAGTGAGTGTAGATGGGAAGAGGCTTAATGTCAGAGAGTAAATACTTGTTTGTCTGTGTTTAAAGAAACTGATACTTTTAAAGCTGCTTCTACAATACACAAGTTTACATGGCAGATATGGAGAGGTCACACTTGAATGGAAAAAGGAGGGAGGTTTTCACTCACAGTAACTAACACGTTCGGAGCGAGTTCCTCAGCCACGCTGCATGCCCCAGGATTTGCCAGTCTCTGATTGACAAGGCCCATCTGTTCTGGTTTTAAGATTCATCGCACATCGTAAGACATTGCTGTACCAATTCCAATTAAAATATCATGAAGGAAATAAAATTCTTGCTCAGATATTGCACCCCGTCACATCGTTACAACATTTCAGATTATAATCACTTTTGGAAAGCAGTTCGTTCCTATGGTAACGCAGGCAACCATTTTGAAGGGCAAGCAACAATAAATCCTAACTGGTTAAGCAATCAGAAGGAAGAGAGGAATTGGGGTCAATATATTTTTGTTAAAGGTTTTTTTAAGGGTATCAAGAATGAACCATCAAGATGGGCTAAAATAATGAAGATACACATCAACCATGATCAAATCACGGCGGCCTCACGGCACCAGGGACCTGGGTTTGATTCCACCCTCGGGCGACTGTCTGTGTGGAGTTTGCACATTCTCCCTGTGTCTGTGTGGGCTTCCTCCCACTGTCCAAAGATGTGCAGGTTAGGTGGATTGGCCGCGCTAAATTGCCCGTAGTGCTCAGGGATGTGTAGATTAGGGGGATGGGCCTGAGTAGGATGCTGTGAGGGTCGGTGTGAACTTGTTGGGCCGAAGGGCTTGCTTCCACACTATAGGGATTCTATGATTCTATGATGAAATCAGGGCATACTCAAAGGGGCTGAATAGCAGTGACAACTGCAAGAAGGACAATGCGACATCACAAATTAATCTCCTTGTGGGCCTCAATGAGAATGATTTCCCTTGGTAACAAGCAAAGGTCTGCCCTCCTGGGAGTCATCACCTGAGCCCTTTATAAAGCAGACCACTTGAAGGGTAGAACATAGAACATAGAACATTACAGCGCAGAACAGGCCCTTCGGCCCTCAATGTTGCGCTGACCTGTGAACTAATCTAAGCCCCTCCCCTACACTATCCCATATATTGCCTTAACTCCCCCTTCCAACAACATTTTGATTTACTCCCTGCTGTCTCTCCCTACCTCCCTGACATTCAATGGCTTGTATTGCCCATAATGGGCTTTGCTTGTAAATATTTAATTGGCTCCAGTTTTACTGGTGCTGATTGCTATTTAAGATAGAAGATCACTGTGACTTGGTGGTGGGAAAGTTGTGTGTGATAACACTGCGAGGTATAGAAAATAAAATAAGCAGCCTCAGAAGGGCTGTTGAGGTGCTGTGGAAGCATCCCTGCCTTTGAGCCGGGACTCCCAGGTTCGAGTCCCACCTGCTTCAGAGGTGTGTGATACCACCCCTGAACAAAAACCGAAAGAACTGCAGATGCTGTGAACCTGAAACAAAAAACGGAAGTTGCTGGAAAAGCTCAGCAGGCTGGCAGCATCAGCGAGGAGAAATCTGAAGAAGGGTCACTGGACCCGAAACGTTAACTCTGATTTTTCTTCACAGATGCAGCCTGACCTACTGAGCTTTTCCAGCAATTTCTGCTTTTGTTTTATCAATGAACAAGTTGATTTCAGAATGAAAAAAGAAAGCAGGTGCCTGTTGAGGGAAGTGGGCACCATGGGGGTTATAGTGTTTTAACTCAGCCTCCAACTCCAACTTCTAATTGGCTGCATCAGTCATTGTTGGTGGTGGTTCACAGTTAAAACATGATGATTTGGTGATGGGACAAAGCACTGTTCAGTTGTGAGCCAGACCTGTTCTGGATATATATATAAAAGCAGACCTGGAGAGGTAGGCACTACAAAGGTTGCAGCACCCTACCTTCCCCTCCTACTCCATTTTGATTTAAGCCCTTGGAGACGATAAGGACTGCAGATACTGGGGGGGCAGAGCCTATAAGTGTGAGGCTAGAAAAGCAGAGCAGGCCAGACAGCATCCGAGGAACAGGAAAGTCAGCATTTCTAGCTGGATGTGAAGACATTTGTACTCCTCGGATGTTATCTGGCTTGATTTAAGTCCTTCCTGCTCTCCCTTACCTCCTCCACCCACTGCGTCCCCCCCACGCCCCCACCCTCCCCAGCCACCATGTATTGTTAACAGGCTTTGCTTGTATGTATTCAGTTAGCCACATCGGTGATTCACTGGTGCTGATTCATCAGCAGAAACAAAAATAAAGTCACGGTGATTTGGTGATGGGTGAAATAAAAAATTCAGCAGTGCACAATCGCATTTCTGAATATACGAAAGAAAAAGAACAGACAAGAACATGTTATCTCCCCTCTGCAATTTGTCTTTGCCTGCTGGCTCTCACCCTAACTCTCCCTTACTTTTGATGGGTCATAAATGACTTGGACGCAGGCATAGGTGGATGGGTTCGTAAGTTTGCAGATGACACTAAAGCTGATGAAGTCGTGGACAGTGTGGAAAAATGTTGCAGGTTGCAGGGACACGTGGATAAACTGCAGAATTGGGTTGAAAGGTGGCAAATGGAGTTTAATACGGAGAAATGTGAGGTTATTCACTTTGGGAAGAATAATAGGAAGGCAGAATACTGGGTCAATGGAAAGATTCTTGGTAATGTGGATGTGCAGATGGATCTTGGTGTCCATGCACATAGATCCCTGAAAGCTGCCACCCAGGTTGATAGTGTTGTTAAGAAGGCTTACGGTGTGTTAGGTTTTATTGGTAGAGGGATTGAGTTCCAGAGCCGTGATGTCATGCTCCAACTGTACAAAACGCTAGTGCGGCCTCATTTGGAATATTGTGTACAGTTCTGGTCGCCCCATTACAGAAAGAATGTGGAAGCATTGGAAAAGATGCAGAGGAGATTTACCAGGATGTTGCCTGGTCTGGAGCACAGGCCCTATGAAGAAAGGCTCAGGGACTTGGGTCTGTTCTCATTGGAAAGAAGGAGGCTAAGAGGGGAATTAATAGAGACATACAAGATGATCAGAGAATTAGATAGGGTGGACAGTGAGACTCTTTTTCTGAGGATGATGACGTTGGCTTGTACAAGGGGGCATAGCTACAAATTGAGGGATGATAAATTTAAGACAGATTTCAGAGGCAGGTTCTTTACTCAGAGTGGTAAGGGCGTGGAATGCCCTGCCTGCCAAAGTAGTTAACTCAGCCACATTAGGGGCATTTAAACAGTCCTTGGATAAGCATATGGATGATGATGGGATAGTGTAGGGGGATGGGCTTAGATTAGTTCACAAGTCGGTGCAACATCGAGGGCCGAAGGGCCTGTTCTGTGCTGTAATGTTCTATGTTCTATGTTCTATAGTCTATGGTTTGCATTGCCCTCGATGTGCTTTGTGCACAAACTCTTTAATTGGAAATGTGGGTGATTTACTGTTGATAGTTTTTTTCCCCTTCATGCAGAGAATCATAGAATCCCTACAGAGTGGGAGCAAGCCATTCAGCCCATCAAGTCCACACTGACCCTCCAAAGAGTGTCACACCCAGACCCCTCACCCCTACCCTATCCTTGTTACTCTCCATTCCCCATGGCTAACCAATCCAGCACATCCCTAGACACTATGGGCAATTTAGCATGGCCAAACCACCTAACCTGCACATCTTTGGACTGTGGGAGGAAACCCACGCAGGCATGGAAAGAACATACAAACTCCATTCACGGGACAGGGAGTTTGTGGCTTGGAAGCATTTATTGCCCATCCCTACTTTTCCAGAGGGCTGCGGGCCTGGAGTCACAGGTAAGGATGGCATTTTCCTTCTGTAAAGGACGTTAGCGAACCAGATGGGCTTCTTCCAACAATCATCAACGGTTTCATGGTCTTCATTAGGCTCTTGATTCCAGATATTTTTAAAAATTGATTACAAATTCCAACATCTGCCATGATGGGATTCACACCTGGGTATGCCAGTATATTACCAGGGTCTCTGGGTTAACAATCTAGTGATAATACCACTAGGCTATTGCCTCCCCATGGCAATGGATGCTTAGCCGTTGGTAATAGATCAAAATAAACAGTGATTTGGTGATGGGGAAAATGAAACCAGTCAGTTCTGTATGATAACATTCTTGGATTTTTATAAAAAAAGAGCAGGCTTAGGCCACAGATAGTGACTCTATTTTGGTATACAACAATAAACCATGTTCCTTTCTAGTTGGGTTTCCTGAGTTATTACAATGGCCTACTTTTATGCTCCTAGACATGAACTAAATGTGGACCCCGTGTATAATCTGGAGAGATTCCAAATATTTAGGCCAGTGTGGCTGGCCAATTCAAGCAGAAAAGGTGTGGAGTCTGTGTAACCCACATTGTTCAGACACCCACAAGCTCTTTACAAGTTACCATGTTTATAAGCATGATCCCACAGATAAAGGGCTTGCCACAACAAGTGTGCTTGAGGACCCTGGGTCTGTACTCAATGGAATTTTGAAGGATGAGGGGGAATCTGATTGAAACTTATAGAACACTGAGAGGCCTGCATTGAGTGGATGTGGAGAAGATGTTTCTGTCAGTTGGAGAGACAGGGACCCGAGGGCACAGCCTCAGAGTGAAGGGATGACCCTTTAGAATTGAGAGGAAGAGGAATTTCCTCAGAATCACCTCAGAAGGTGGTGAATCAATGGAAGTCATTGCCAGAGAGGGATGTGGAGATCACGTCATTGAGTGTATTTAAGACAGAGGTTGATAGGTTCTTGATTAGCAAGGGGATCAAGAGTTACTAGGAGAAGGCAAGAGAATGGGGTTGAGAAACATATCAGCCATGATCAATTGGTGGACCAGCTGCAATGGGCTGAATGGCCTAATTCTGCTCCTATGTGTTATGCTGAGATGTACCATCTGCTGTTCCCATCAGAATCTTAATGAGGGTCAAACAGCTTTGAAGGCATCACCAATATGTTACTACTTGTCCACCAAACTAAATGTACCAGCCAACCACCTATTGCTTGTCTTTCAGTTCTCTTCACCATAACTCTTTGACTTTAATCACGCAGGAACAAAGTGATCATGAACATTAAGCACTTTGTGCTGGGTTTTGAAATTGTGGCCTAGTTTAGTACAGCCTGTACTCTGCCTATTCTAAACAACTTAGGGAATATGCTGTTTTACTTTCATAGAATCATATAGTACAGAAAGGGCCCTTCAGCCCATCGGACTTGTACTGCCAACGCCTTGTGCCTTCTGCAAACTACCCAGGAGCTTGGGGATTGCCAACCAATCAGCACTACTCTTCTCCTGGGCTGTAAGTTGTTGTAACAATTTTAAATTTGGCATTTTTGTATTTGCCCTGATGAGTGTAACATGAAAAGTTTCAACAAAATATCTAACATTTCAACAACATTTAAGCAAGTGTGACCAGTTAGATTGAGAGAATTTCATGGACAGAATTAAGAATGAGGAGACAATACATTCAAATAAGAGCTAATCCACTGAGGAGGGGATTCATTGAGCACTTCCTAAGACAAAGAGAATTAGAAATCTGAGTTCACAGAATCACATAAGTGCTTTGGCACAGAAAGAGGCCATTTGGGCCCTCATGCCTGCAATGGCTCTTAAAATGAGCAACATTATCTTGTGCCAATCTCTTGCATCTTCCCCATAGCTTTGCAAATCATTTGTATCTAAATAAACATCCAATGCCTTCTTAAAGTCTCAACTGAAATTGCCTCCAACAAACCATAGCCATCACCTAACTGCTTGCTGAATGAAAGAGATTTACGCCTCTCCATCCTTACTTCTTTTGAAGATGACTTTAAATCTATGCTATCCTGTTTTTGTTTCTTTTATGAATAGGAACAGTTTCTCCCTGCCAACTCTATCAAGCCCATTTGTGATTTTGAGTTATGAATTTACCTCCAGCACAGTCAATACTTGATATGGCAGTACTTATGTTATCCCTCATAATGTAAGAAACTGTGCCTGGAATCATGGTACTGAAGAATCATGAGACTTTTCTTACAATTAACTGTTATGTTAAGACACCACATTCCTCAGACACATGAGTGTCTAGTCAACGCAGAGGAGTATACTTCCCATTGAGTGTCATGCTTCAAACCGTTCAAGGTAAGATGGAGTACAAGACCATTATATCCTCAGGTCACATGTTGTGACACAATGACAAAACCTCGTTTGTGTCTCAAAGCCGGGCAGGGGGGTGGGGAGCGCAACATACTGACTGAAAAATATAACATCACATTCTGGATCTCTCTGTCACTGCTAAAGGCTGTGGGTGCTGGAGGTCAACTGGGAGCTTTTGAACTGAGATCTGATGGAGTCTGAAATTGTTCAGATGATGGTTGGAGCAGCAAAGTCTGGTGGACAGAATTGAGGTGCAGATCAGCCCTGCTGAGTGTAACCCACGTCACCTGGCTAAGCCTGGTATATTCAGCAAAAAAAAATTGCGGAGAACAGCAGGGCATGGAATTTTTAATCTGGACAAAGGTTTATTGTTGATGCATTGGAGACTGCAGGGCATAGAATGTGGATGAGTGCTTTATAAGTGTGAAAGGACACAGGGTCCTGACAAGCGTACTGCCACACTTGGACTGTAAGCCGAGATCTGCGGCCCAGCTTGGCCTTTTGCTAAAACAGATGTTTTATTTTACATGGGTTTGGAATCATTCGCTTCTAACATTCAAAATCAATTAAAATATTTGTGTTTCCTGCTGCTCAGCACAGTCCTGGTCATTCACTGAACATTTGTTTCTTCTGAGTTGTGCAACAACTTTGATATCATTCACTCAACAAAAAAAAAGTTTCTCGCCTCCACTACTGCAGTTCACCTTCACTGAGGGTGACACTATGTGTCATTAGTTCTTACGTTAATAGAGGGATCAGATCGGATCAGAAGGTTATAGAGTCATAGAGTTGTATAGCATGGAAAGAGACTCTTTGGTCCAACTCATCCACGTCAACTAGATATCCTAAATTAATCCAGCCCATTTGCCAGCACCCCTTTAAACACTTCCTATTCATATACCCATCCAGATGCCTTTTAAATGTTGTAATCATACCGGCCTCCACCACTTCGTCTGACAGCTTACTCCATACACACACCACCCTCTGCATATAAAAGTTGCCTTTGAGGTCCATTTTAAACCTCCTTTCCCCCTCCCACCTTAAGGCTGTGCCCTCTAATTTTAGACTCCCATACCCTGGGAAAAATACCTTGCCTATTCACCCTCTCCATGCCCCTCATGATTTTATAAACTTCTACAAGGTCACGCCTCAGCCTCAAATGCTCCAGGGAAAAAATGTCTCAGCCTATTCAGCCTCTCCCTATAAATCAAACCTTCCAATCCTGGCTACATCCTTGTAAATCTTTTCTGAACTCCTATACTCAATGCATGGACCAATTAAGGTAAATGTACTGCAGTGATTGGAACCAGGTTGACCTCATTGACTGTGAGGTTCTTGATTTTGTTGTTCACCTGAGCCAGCCAGGAAAGCCCTGGCTGACCAATATAACCAGGAGATTAGAATCTCCTTAGTTGGGGACTGACTTTAAGCTGATTGGCGACCACCAGTGTACTGTGCACAAATAAATTTAGGGTGATTTCTGAAGAAGGGTCTAGACCCGAAACGTCAGCTTTCCTGCTCCTCCGATGCTGCTTGTCCTGCTGTGCTCATCCAGACCAACACCTTGTTATCTTAAATAAAGGGTGACTTGATACTGACTTCTGTGCAGTTGTATGATGTACCAAATGTCTTCTTCACTCCCCTATCGACCTGCAACTCCACCTTCAAGAAACAATGAATCTGCATCCCGCGATCTCTTTATTCGGCAACACTCCTCAGGACCCTACGATTAAGTGAATAAGTCCTGTCCCTGGTTTGTCTCACTAAATTGCAACACTTCACATTTACCTAAATTAAATGCTACCTGCAACTCTTCTTGCATCACACCCCACTTTAGAGAATTGAGCGCAAACGTACAAACTACAGGGATTGTGCTGCACTGTTAGAAAGCACTGGCATTTCACTTCGACCTCAAGTAGGCTTTAAAGATCTCAGGATGCTACTCGAAACAAGAGCAGGAGATTTTGTCAAATTCATTCATAGGATGTGGGCATCGCTGGCTGGGCCAGCATTTATTTTTCAATCCTAGTTGCCCCTTGAGAAGATGAGAGTGAGCTACCATGTTGAACCACTGCAGTCCACATGATGGAGGTGCTGTTAGGAAGGGAATTCCAGGATTTTGACCCAGTCACACTGAAGGAACACTGATATACTTCCAAGTCAGGATGGTGAGTGAGTTGGAGGGGAGCTCGCAGATTTTGGTGTTTCCATGTATCAGCTGCCCTTGTCCTTCTAGATGCAAGTGGATGTGGGTTTGGAAGGCTGACTATGGGTTTTTGGTTAATTTTATGCAGTGCATCTTGTAAATAATACATATTGTTGCTATTAAGAGTCAGTGGTGGAAGGAGTGGATGTGTGGATGTGATGCCAATCAAACAGGCTGTTTTGTCCTGGATGGTGTCAAGCTTCTCGAGTGTTGTTGGATGTACACTCATCCAGGCAAGTAGGGAGTGTTTCATCATACTCCTGACATGTGTCTTTTAGATGGTAGACAGGCTTTGGGGAGTCAGGCGGTTGAGTTACTTGCCACAGTATTCCTAACCTCTGACCAGCTCCTGTAGCCAGTGTTAAACCACAGGAAGTTGATTGTGGGGGATTCAGTCACGGCAATACCATTGATTATCAAGGGTGTAATTGTTCAATTTTTTTTGTTGAAGATGATCATTGACTTGCACTTACAGGCCTCAATTATTATTTGTCACTTGTCACCTGAATATTGCCTAGATCTTGTTGCATTTGAACATAGACTGCTTCAGTATCTGAGGAGTCATGAATGGTGCTGACCATTGTGTAACCATTGGCCATCATCCCATTTCTGACCTTATGATGATGGGAAGGTCCTTGATGAAATAGCTGAGGATGTTTGGGCCTAGGACACTACCCTGAGAAACTCCCGCTGAGATGTTCTAGAGCAGAGATGACTGACTTCCAACAACCACAACCATCTTCTTAGTGTCAAGTATGACTCCAACCAGCGGAGAGATTTTCCCCAATTCTCATTGTTTTCAGTTTTGTTAGGGCTCCTTGAAACCACGATCAATCAAATGTAGCCTTGTTGTCAGGGGCTATCACTCTCACCTCACCTCTGGAATTCAGCTATTTGTCCATGTTTGAACCAAGGATGTAGTGAGGTCAGGATCTGAGTAGCCCTTCTGTAACCCAAACTGGGTGTCACTGAGCAGGTTATTGCTGAGCAGATGCTGCTTGATAGCACCGTTGCTGACATCTTCCATCACTTTATTGAAGACTGAGAGCAGGCTGATGGGACAGTAACTGGTCAGACTGAATTTGTTCTACGCAGGTAATTTTCCACATGGGCAGGTGATTATCAGTGTTGTAAATGCACTTAAACAGTTTGTCTAGGAGCACAGCAGGCTCTGGAGTACAAGTCTTCAGTACTATTGCTGAGATGTTGTCAGGGCCCTTAACTTTTGCAGTATCTATTGCCCTCAGCCATTTCTTGATATCACATGGAATGAATAGAATTAGCTATTGACTTGCATCTCTAATGTTGGAGACCTCGGAGCAGGTTATCCCTGGTGTCATTTCAATTGTTAAATCTTAATTGTTATGACAGATTATCTGGTCATGATCATGTGTTTTTGGGACCTTGCTGTGCACATGTTAGTTACTCCATTCCTACTTTGTTGGCTGTGAAGAGATTTGGGACATCCTGAAAGCTGCTTTAATCTTTATTTCCCTTTATTCATTCATGGGATGAGGGTGTCACTGACCAGACAGCATTTATTGCCCATCCAGAGGGCTGTTCAGAGTCAACCATGTTGCAGTGGGCCTGGAGTCACGTGTAGGCCAGATGAGGTAAGGATGGTAGTTTCCTTCACTAAAGGACATTACTGATCCAGATGGGTTACCAAGCAGCAACGAATTCGTGGTCATCATTAGATTCTTAATTCCAGATATTTTTAAAGTATTCAAATTCCACCATTTGTGCTGGTGGTATTTGAACCCCGGTCCCCAGAACATTACTAGGGCCTCTGGATTAACAGTCCAGCAATAATACCATTAGGCTATTGCTTCCCTACTGCTACATTAAGTCAATCCCTTCCTTATTTAACACAGTGAATGCCTCACACCTTTTCTGTTGAGCATACAATGGATGCCCAGTGTAGGTTATCTGCTGGCCTACTGGTTACTAAGTTAAAGTTATGTTGATAACTGTTGATTTCTCCAAAACCTAATCTAAATGGATATCAAACCTTGGCATAGCTGTCTTTACTAAAACAAGAGCAATTTGTCACTATTTTCTGTATTTCCTTTTCAGGTCGCCGGAGAAAAATACATTACAACTTCTCTCTCAGTTTACTGAAGTTTCTTTCTGTTTTATATTAATTCATCATGGGATATGTGTTCCACTGATGGGACCAGCAATTGTTAAGTAACTTCAATTGTCCTTGAACTAAGTGGCTTGCTAGGGCCATTTCTGAGGACAGCTTAGAGTCAACCACACTGCTGTGGGCCTGGAGTTACATGTAGGCCAAACGAGGTAAGGATGGCAGATTTCATTCCCTCGAGGACGTTAGAGAACCAGATAGTTTTTTTTACCAATCAATGCTAGTAATCAAATGCAGCCCAATCCAGTATTAAACTAGCTGAAAAGAAAACAAATGGCGCTGTTAGCTAGGGTTGGTGTTAGTTTTGACATGAAAGACACTTCAATTCAACTTCTTCACACATTAAATCGAGGTTCCGCTTGCTGTGAAGGTAGTATCAGGAAAACAATCAATGTCACAGTGTGACACTTTCATGTCCCGATCTCGTTTTCATTTCCAGTAAAGGAAGACAGAGAATATGACTGTTGCTCAGCTGTTTTCCAGCTTCTAACTAGCCTAGTTAAAATGCATGTGTTGTCACCAACTGAAAACTGGTGGCCCAGCACAAGTTCATTTTGAGTATATGAACAGATAAAGGACTCTGCAAATTAAAATGCAAAACCTGATTGGAAAGTACTGAGTCTGTGTCCATGTGGACTGCACCGCATTGGTGTGTGTGCGTGTGTGTGTGTGTGTGTGTGTGTGTGTGTGTGTGTGTGTGTGTGTGTGTGTGTGTGTGTGTTTACACATCAGTGGGTGCATCAATGAATATCCTGAGGTTATTTACTTGATTAGCTGAGTGTGACCAGATAGAAAGCATCAAAATTATGAGAGGCGTACTGTTAGGATAGATAGAGTGGTTTCCATTAGTGGATAAGATCAGAGTGAGAAAATACAAAATATCAGGTAGTCCTTAATAAATCCAATATGGAATTCAGGAGAAAACTCCTTACCCACAAATTGATGAGAATGTAGAATTCCCCATTGTAGGGGCAAGTAAAATGGGGTTTAAGGAGTAAGATTAAACAGATGAGGGAGAAAGAAATAGAAGCCCATGTGATGGGTTTAGTTGAAAAGGATAAGGAGATTGCATCATTGCAAAGATCTCAGAAATGTACTATAGTTTTTAAATAACATGATGACATCTTACACCCTGTAGAAGCTAATAGTTGGCCAGTCAACTATGATTATAACATAGTAGTGGCATAAGTAAGCATAGAATTGGACTGCATTTAAGCCTGAGATGTCACATTAATGTGTGTAGTTAATTGTTAATAAACTTCCAGACATCTGACTGAACAAGTACTTGAGTCTCTGTGATATCTGTTACATGGGCAAGCCTATAGGAAACCATATCAGTTCAGTGGCGTGTCTGAGGTTATGGAGAGGCACAAATATCAATTTTACATAGCTACTGAATTTGTTTTTAATTTATCCCTTCATGAGCTGTGTGTGCCACTGGCAAGGGAAGTATTTCTAGTCCATTCTGTATTGCAGAATGGCAGATTTCCCTCCCCAGAGGATATTACTGAACTACACGGGTTCTGATGATGATAGTTTCATGCTCACTATCACTGAGGTTAGTTCTACATTTCAGGTTGATGAACTGAGCTTAAATTGCACCAACTGCCCTGTAAGGATTTGAAACCATGTCCCTGGACCATTAAGCTGAACGTGCACGTTCCTAGCATTGCCTTTTTTTGTGAATAAGTCTGAATGACAAATGGTTGTTTAAAGTTACATAAAACACTGCTGACACTCAATCTGGACTCTTGCATTTGGCTGAGTACTGAACCCAACAAATAATATATTGCCTTTGAAGGGTGTACAGCTCAGATTCACTAGAATGACACTGATATGAAAAAGACTCATCATGAGAGATAGGTTTGTATTCACTTGATTATAGAAATTAAAGGGGCGATCTATGGAAGTGTTTAAGATGGATAAATTAGATTACCCCACAATCAATATTCGCGAGAGTACAACTCGATTAATGTAACCCAATCTTGTAACTTAACCCTCAAATGAAAGAAAAATACTGCAAGTGCTGGGAATCTGAAGCAAACACAGAGACTGCTGGAGAAACTCAGCAGGTCTGGTAACAGAAGTTCTGAAGAAGAGACATATCAGACATGAAAGATTAACTCTATTTCTCTCACCACAGACACTGTCAGATCTGCTGAGTCTCACCAGCACTCTCTGTGTTTGTTTCATAATTTAACCTTTTTCTGTCAATCCTTCATTTGACTCTTATCACCTAATTTCAAGTAGTAATTGGTAGTCAGTATGTTCGAGAGAAAGTGATGTCATCTTATGGGGCGAGCCCAGAACATGGGGCTCAGACATTAAAATAAATGATAGGCTGCTCAAGGGTGATGTCAGGAAGCGCTTCTTCACACAAATTGTAGCCAGGAACTTTCTCTTCCCAAAGTGTTGTCAAGACTAGGGATAAGTTAAAAACTTGAAAGCTGAGATTGTTAGATTTCTGTTGAGAAAGCATATGAAAAAAGCTCAAATATAGATAAGCCATGACCTAATGGAATATTGGAACAGGTTTGAGGGGCTGAATGGTCTTTTCTTTGTCTGATTCTTTACAAATGAGGCTGAAACTTCATTCTCTGTGAAGCTCAGATCACCGAAGGCCTCCAATGCCAAGTCCTGTATCCAGACACAGGACAATAATATCCATTTAGTCTTTCTTTGCATTTCATCTTTTGATTTTAATGATTAGTAGCTCAGGAAATAAATTCCAAGATATATTTGTGCTCACCCCTCCCAAACAAAATCATGCATTTAAATAGCATCAAAAATCTGATTGCGCTGTGTGTGTAATGTTGGCCAAAGGCTAAACTCTAGATGTTAAGACACAAAGCAAGTTCTGGCCTGCTCAAGGAGACAGAAGTAACTCTAAACAGAGCATCATCAAAAATCCCAGACAGATGGAAGAAAACCTTCAGAGCCACATTAAAGAAGCACACATCAACAGATGCAAGCAATATGTCATTCTGCTTCCTGCTCACTTGCAGGTTTCTTTTTCCATCAACCTCAGGGAGTTGGAGACTGTGCCTCATCGGTCTCACCCAGCGAGATCGAGTAACCAAATCCAACCCTGCTACAGCTCTGTACACACACTGAACACCACAAACTTCCAGTGACACCCACACACTCAGTCTCTCACACTCACACTCTCTCACACTCGCACACTTGCAACTCCCACTCACTCTCACTTTCACATGTTCATACACATAAACCGCATACTCTCACACATGCATGTGCACACATGCACAAACAGATACTCTTATATAAACAGACGCACGATCTCTCTCACACACAGACACACGTACTCACAGACACTCTCACACCCACATTCAAACACACACTCATATGAATACTTTCAAACACACAGACACCAGATACACACACTCACATGAATACTCTCGAACACAAACACATTCTCTCACACACATACAGACACACACAAGCACAGACAGACACACATCCAGGTACAGATATGAATACTGAAATGTATGCACATTCTAAACTGCACACCCTCAGATGTACCATGTATACACATGCCTGAGTGTACTTACATCTAAATCGCCATGCACACCCAAAGTCTCATATATACACACATGTACACACATACACATGAATATCAGCCCTCCTCCTCCTCCTCCCTGCACCATCAAATTTCAGAACAGAGGTTGCGGAGGGGGCTGAATATTCAGGTACTGGTCAGGAAACCAGCCTCAGGTATGATATGTCTTTTGGAGGTGATTGTCAGAGGAGGGGCTGGATGGTCAACAGCCCTTAGAGCCAGGTCAGGTGATTAAACTTCTGCAGAGGTTTGTTAAGGGTGCCTGGTGCAGGGTGACTGAGAGTTTGTTTACCTCTTGCTTATCAGTGAGACTCTGGGCAGATCGACTGCCCAGAGGTGACCTCCACCTGCTGGCTGTGGTGTCACTACTCCCAGTCAACCTACAAACCCTATTATCTATGGGTGAGGTGGCATACCCCAAAGACCATGCTGAAGTACTGTTTCTGCCCACACCCCCCACCCCTGCCCCAAACCATTGTAGCCCAGCTGTTTTATTCATTTTTCATTTCAAGTTTGTATAAAGTGGCGAACAGTGCTCTTTCGTACTGAGGTCGTCTCCCAGTTAGAGCTTTGGAGACAGAGTCATACAGCACGCAAACAGACACTTTGGTCCAACCAGCTGCCGACCAGGTATCCTGAATTAATCTAGTCCCATTTATCAGCATTTGGCCCCAATCCCTCTAAACCTTTCCTATTGATGTACCCATCCAGATGCCTTTTAAATGTTGTAATTGTACCAGCCTCCTCCACTTCCTCTGGCAACTCATTCCATACACACACCACCCTCCGCATGAAAATGTTATTCCTCAGGTCCCTTTTAAATCTTTCCCCTCTCACCTTTAACCTATGCCCTTGAATTCTGGACTCCTCTACCTCGGGAAAAAGACCTTGTCTATTTACCCTATCCATGACCCTCGTGATTTTATAAACATCTATAAGGTCGCCCCTCAGCTTCCAATGCTCCAAGGAAAATAGCCTCAGCCTATTCAGCCTCTCCCTGTAGCTCCAACCCTCCAACCCTGGCAACATCCTTGTAAATCTTTTCTGAACCTTTTCAAATTTCACAATGTCCTTCCTATAGCAGGGAGACCAGAACTGCTTGCAGAAATCCAACAGTGGCCGAAACATTGTCCTGTACAGCTGCAACATGACCTCCCAACTCCTATTCTCATGCACTGACCAATAAAAGCAAGTATATCAAATGCCTTCTTCACTTTCCCATTTACCTGTAACTCCACTTTCAAGGAACTATGAACCTGCACTCCAACGTTTCTTTGTTCAGCAACGCTCCCCAAGATCTTACCATTAAGCGTGTACGTTCTGCCCTGATTTACCTTACCAATATGCAGCACCTCACATTTACCTAAATTAAATTCCATCTCTCACTCCTCAGTTCATTGGCCTATCTGATCAAGATCCCGTTGTACTCATGCTGCTCTCACATTAGGAGGCATCTGATTAGCCTTTCACATTGACAGCAAACCTAACACCCTTAATCAGACAGGAACCCCGTCACAATGTCAATTGAAAGTCTGAACTTGAATCAACTTATTTGCTGCTCAGAGGAGGCAGGTCTGACCTGAAAACGAATCTGGATCCTGTTTTGTCCTTCCATGGCAAAAATCCATTGCACACACTCAAGAACCTACATGCACATTCCAACCTCAGGTGATGAAATGTGTTGAAAATTGCATTCTGTCAGCCTGAAGTAGACATGTTCCAGCTGAGAGAGTTTGCTGGGAAGGGCGTTGGAGAATCTTGGTATAATAGTTGGTGCAGGTCAGATACGGAATATCTCTGGCTGACTCTATAACAGCTTTTGCCCTCAGACTTCACAAACACATATACACAAACACAGAAATACCAAAACGTAGCTCTAACAAGTATCTCTGGATGCTGATTGAGGCTAAAAATGCAGTTCAATTCTGCTCTCCTTCATTAACATGTGATTTACCATTTCCAATACCCCTCCTTTCCACTACCCTGTTCTTTGGTCACCTCATATGTTTCCTTACCATACCAAATGAACATACTCATTGTTAATCTAATTGGATGGTTCGCGTGCCCCTCAAGAGTTTTAGGAGAGATGATGGCCTAATGGTATTAACACTGGGCTGTTAATAGAGAAACCCAGGAAATGTTCTGGGGACCCCGGGTTCACATTCCACCACAGCAGGAGGTAGAATTTGAATTCAATAAAAATATGGAATTAGGAGACGAACGATAACCATGAATCTGTTGTCAATTGTCAGGGGAAGGAAAAATACCCATCTGGTTCACTGGTGCCTTTTAGGGAAGGAGACTCCCATCCTTGCCTAGTCTGGCCTATATATGACTCCAGGCTCACACCAATGTGGTTGGTACCTAACTGTCCTCTTGGATGAACAAGAAATACTGGCCTAGCCCCTTACCCTGTGAAGGGTCAAACTATTCTCTTCTGTCGATTTCTGATATTTTTGCAACCTACAACTGAAAAGTGCTGAAGGAAAATATTTTTTAAAAAGTAATCTTTTCATGGCTCCAAGTCATCTTTCTCCTGGCAATTGTTCAGAACGAAGGCCTTGTGATGCTGTTCTGTCTGAGCCAAGATCTCTTGCTGGCTAAGGATAACACATCCATAACATGGCCAAACAAGTTCAGTGTCAACTTATCAATCCTTCCAACATTTCCTGATGTCAGACAATAAGTGGGAAAGATCCAGGAGAGTCACTTGATCGGAAACATAGAGGAGAAATACTGTTACTACCCATACCATCAGGCTACAGAAAACAATGAAAGAACTGCGGATGCTGTAAATCAGGAACAAAAACAGAAGTTGCTGGAAAAGCTCAGCAGGGCTGGCAGCATCTGTGAAGAAAAGTCTTTCAGTTCTGAGGAAGGTCACCGGACCCGATAAGTTAACTCTAATTTTCCTTCACAGATGCTTCCAGGCCTGCTGAGCTTTTTCAGCAACTTCTGTTTTTTTGTCCCACCAGGCTACAACATGCTGGTGAAACTCTACTTTTGTATAGCAACTCAGACCTTTTGGCTGACAATTTACTGCATGGCTGTTATAGATTAAGTCAGTGCCAATGTTAAAGGGTTTGATTTCTGGTCTGGCTGGGTTGGATTTGAGACTGACCTGTGACTACTACTTCTAATGGAGATTGCGTGGCGCGGTAAATTAGACCTGCCTTTGTGCCAAGAAATGGAGAAGAAAGCTATAACATGGTGCATAATACTATGTAATGTTATTAAATACTAATAGTTGACCATCTCTTCTAGTTATGGGCCTTTCTTGACCCAGTTAAGGGATTAATTGCCCAGTTTATTGGCTCCTCTTTTACTTTGGGTACTATACCATGCTCTGTCAGGAGAGGGAGCTCACAGTGCCCACCTACAAACATGATATTTTCTGAGACTGGTGGGCGCCACTGGGGCTAGCATACATCATCAATCCTGGCAGTGGTACTTTCATTCGATAAATTTCCATTGAAGTTTTCTTTTCTACTACAGTGCTCCTTTAATAGGTTGAGCAAGGGGGAGGTAATGGCCTCGTGGTTTCATCGCTGGACTGTTAATCCCAAGTCCCAGATAACATTCTGGGGTCCTGGGTTCAAATCCCACCAGGGCAGATGGCAGAATTTGAATTCATAAAAATATCAGAAATTAAGAACATAATGATGATCATGAACCCATTGCAAATTGTTGGGGGAAAACCCACTTTGTTCGCTAATGCACTTTAGGGAAGGAAAACGCTATCCTTACCTGGTCTGGCCTATTTGTGACTCCAGACCCACAGCAATGTGTTTGGCTCTAAGCTGTCCTCTGGGCAGTTAGGGATCGGCAACAAATGCTGCCTGGCAAGTGATGCACTTGTCCTGTGAATGAATAGAGGAAAAAATTACAGAGTTAACTTGTTTATTAGATTTAATTGGCTGAACTGCTTAAAATAACACAAAACATACACCCTGTTTCATTACCTAAGGACGTTGCTCCTCATATTTTGCAAGTTTCTCAGCCCCAGTTCTACCTTGCGCCAATACTCATTTTCTACCACTCATGCCTGCAACATCTTTCCTCTCTCTCACTCTCTGTGACCCGAACACCAACATCCTGCCAACCCAGCATGCCCTCTGCACTGCCTGCTCCTCACCACCATCTGCACCAGCACCAATGGCTGTGCAGCCTGTTTTCGTTCTGTCAGTCACTGCCTTTGCCTCATTCCCAGGAGTAACAAGCCCACGGTACGGCGGAGAGAGCCGAGACGAGAGACAGCATGCTGGATGTTTGTCTCCTCACACTGTCTATGAGGAGAGGTCTGGGGCTATTCATGTGGAGATGCTAAAATGTGTAGGCAATGAAGTAAGTTGCGTGGTTCATTGTAGTGCTACCGCCCCATCACCCCCACTGTGAAGGGATTGCTATCATGCTACAAGTCCAGCCCCCTTCGTCAGGTCAGAGACAGTGGGTACATTAGGTACATTAGAGTTGGTAGCCCCTGCAGATAGGCACTTCAATGCAGCTGGCAGAGGGCCATCAGAGACTGGGCACCTGCTCAGCCCCAGACAGCAAAGGAAACAAGGAACAAGAGTAGGCCACATGGCCCTTCAAGCCTGCCCTGCCATTTAATAAGATCATGGCTGATCCGGTTTTAACTCGACATTCCGGAATATCACTGATAATCTTTCATTCCCCTCAGGGATCAAGAATCTATCTAGCTCTGCCTTAAATATATTTAAAGACTTGACATCCACTGCCTTTTGAGGAAGGGAATTCCAAAGGGTCACAGCCTCCAAGGGAAATAATTCCCTCATCTCTGTGACCTCTTTTTTTAGGCAATGACCCCTAGTTCCCTCAAGAGGAAATATCCTTCCCACAATCACCCCAACAAGACCCTCAGAGTCTTATGTTTCAAGCCACTCGCCATCCTGACTTGGAAATACATCATCATTCCCTCACAGTCACTGGGCCAAAATCTTGGAATTCGCTGCCTAATGGCATCATGGGTCCGCCTATAGAACATGGAGTACAGCAGTTGAAGAAGGCATCACACCACCACCTTCTCAGGAGCAACGAGAGATCTCGAGGCAGTAAGTGCTGGCCGGCATCCGACGAATGAATATAAATAAAACTAAGTCGCCTCTGACACTTCTAACATCCAAGGGATACAGGTCTGGCCTGCTTAGCCTTTCCAGGTATTAATCAAGTAAAGTTCATTGTGTCAACAATGAAGGACTTATGGACAAACACAGGAGAATCAGTCAGGTTTGTAAGGGACACTGACACAAAGGCTGCTGCTCTGCTGCCTCAAGATGAAGCCTCAGGCATGTGACCATCTGTCTGTCTCCATGACAGGTCGGTGGCTGCTATGACGAGCTAGGCCCAGTGGTCTGAAAGTCTGCTGCTTATGGACACAGAGCTGCACCCCATTACACCAGCCATTACTCAGCACCAACACCAATGTGACAGGAGCATGAGGAACTCTGAGCTCACTCTGGGTACTCCTTCCTCAAAAGGCCAATGCCAGCAGATACCTGAAACACACACAGATGCCCAACAATTCTCCCTTCTCTCCCCCTGACAGATTGATTTTCCCGACTTCATTACAGCAGCGTTGCGACTCCAATTCCCGGGGTTAGCTTTCCTCCAACAGCAGTGACCCGTGATAGCCCCACCCACACAGACCTGCAGGGCTGACCCCCTTGAGCAACACAACCAAGCAGTCATAGAGTCTCTACGGTGCAGAAAGAGGCTATTCAGCCCATCGGGTCTGCACCAACGCACCAACGGGCATCCCACCCAGAGCCACTCCCAATCCTATCCCCATAATTACCCTGGCTAACCCACCTAACTTGCACATCCCTGGAAGCTATGGAAGAATTCAGCATGGCCAACCCACCTAAACCTGCACAACTTTGGACTGTGAGAGGAAACCGGAGCACATGACAGAAGCCCACGCAGACACAAGGAGAACATGCAAACTCCACACCTGAGGCTGGAATTGGACCGGGGTCCCTGGCACTGTGAGGCAGCAGTGCTAACTGCTGGGCCACTGTGCCATCTAATCAATGAGTGACCAGATCCCTGATCCATATCTGTACGGCTCACTGACTGTCTTCCCAGGAGTCCCTGGGGTGCTTACACTGGAACCACACGACTGACCATAACTCATTCCCTGGACTGTGGAGCAATGGATTCCCTGACCCAGTCTGTCCGAAGCGGCAGACTGACCATGCCTAATCCCAGGTCTAAAATCAAGGTTGTCCTTAATTTACAGTGTAGGCAGCCTGTCACTAAAGGATATCTTCCTGGATTTGACTGAGGATTATTAGAGTCAGATAGTGAGATCTTATATTGCATAGAAAGAGCACCTTCAGCCCATAGTGCCCATGCTGGTCATCAAACACCTAGCTACTCTAATCCCATTTTCATGTATTTGACCCATAGCCTTGAATGCAATGACATTTCAGGTGTTCATCCAAATATTTCTTAAATGCTGCGATATTTCATACCTCTCCCACACTTTTGGGCAGTGCATTCCAGATGCCCACCACTCTCTGGGTGGAAGGATTCTTTCTTGAATCCCCTCTGAACCTCCTGATCTTTACCTTCAATCTTAGTTTATTTATCCCGTTATGGAGGGGAAAGGCTTAGAACATAGAACATATAAAAGTACAGCACAGTACAGGCCCTTTGGACCATGATGTTGTGCCAAACATTTACCCGAATCCTAAGGTCTTTCTAACCTCTACCCCTACCTTATACCATCATCCAAATGCCTATCTAATAGCTGCTTAAATGCCCCTAATGACGCCGACTCCACTACCCTCTCCGGCAATGCATTCCACGCCCCTACCACGCTCTGAGTCTCTGATGTCTCCCCTATACCTACCTCCACTCACTTTAAAACTATGCCTCCCCCCATAATAGCTACCTCCACCCTAGGAAAAAGTCTCTGGCTGTCCACTCTATCTATACCTCTGATCATTTTGTACACCTCTATCAAGTCACCTCTCATCCTGTGCCATTCTAAAGAGAAAACCCTAGTTCGCTCAACCTTTCATTGTAAGACATTCCCTCCATTTCCAGGCAACGTCCTGGTAAATCTCCTCTGCACCTTTTCTAACGCTTCTGTGTCTTTCCTGTAATGAGGCGGCCAGACCTGGACATAATACTCCAGATGTGGCCAAACCAGGCTTTTGTAAAGCTGGAGCATAACTTCACAGCCCTTGAACTCGATCCCTCTATTAATGAAAGCTAACACACCATATACCTTCTGAACAACTCTATCCACCTGGGTGGCAGCTTTCAGGGAACTGTGGACATGAACCCCAAGATCCCGCTCCTCCTCCACACTGCCTAAATCTTTCCATTAACCCTGTATTCTGCTTTCAATGTTGTCCTCCCAACATGAATCAACTCACACTTTTCAGGGTTAAACTCCATCTGCCACTTCTCAGCACAGCTCTGCATCCTATCAATGTCCCTTTGTAACCTAGAACAGCCCTCCACACTACCCACAACTCGATCCACCTTCCTACGGTCTGTGAACTTACTAATCCACCCTTCCACTCCTCCATCCAAATCATTTACAAAAATCTCAAATAGAAGAGGACCCAGAACAGAACCTTGTGGTACACCCACTTGTAACCAAGCACCATGTCTCTCCAATCTTTCAGCACTATACCTGTGGGCAGTGAGGACAAAAAGATCATCGCCAAAGGCCCTGTGATCTCTTCCTTCACTTCCCATAGAATCCTTGGATAAATCCCATCAGGCCCAAGGGAATTATCTATCTTCAAGTCCCTCAAAGTTCCTAGTACATCTTCCTTACTAACATCAACCTTCTGTAGGCTACCAGCCTGTTTCACACTGTCCTCCTCTACAACTAGATGCCTCTCTGTTGTGAATACTGAAAAAAAGTATCTCTTTAGGGTCCGTGCACAAATTCCCTTTACAATCCTTGATCGGCCCTACCCTTTCTCTGGTCATTCTCTTATTCCTTACATAAAGGCCTTGGAGTTTTCCTTGATCCTATCGACCAAGGGTTTTCTCATGCCTCCTCATAGTTCTCCTGAGCTCCTTCTTCAGCTCCTTCCTGGATAACTTATATCCCTCTAGAGCCTTTTCCAATCCTTGTTTCTTAAACCTTATATAAGCATCCATCTTCCTTTCAATCAGCCGTTCGACCTCTCTTGAGAACAAAGGCTCCCTCACTCAACCGTATCTTCCCTGCCTGCTTGGGACAAACATATCGAGCACACACAGTTTGCATTCTTTAAACAATCTCCACATTTCTATAGTGCTCTTCCCTGACAGCATCTGTTCCCAGTTTATGTTACCCAGTTCTTGCCTAACAGAACTGTAATTACCCTTCCCCCAATTATAAACTGTTGTAATATACCTATCCACTTCCATGGCTATTGTAAAAGTAACAAATTTTAGTTCGCTACCGCCAAAATGCTCTCCTACTAATAGGTCTAACACTTCTCCCTATCAACCTTGTCTATGCCTCTCACAATTTTACACACCTCAATCAGATCACTCCTCAGTCTTCTCTGCTCTAAAGAAAAAAAAGCACCGATCTATCTAGTCTCCCTTCATAGCTAAATCTCTGCAGACCAGGCAATATCCTCATAGCTCTGAAACATGCCAACAACACACCCAGTGTCTCTGGAGCGTACACAACAAGCACACAGTACAGGCGCAGCACCAGTGCAGCACAGTGCTCCGCAGTAACATGTCCACCCCTATGACTGATGTCCGCCGACAGCCATGATCCACTGCCTGGCTGTTTGTCTGTATTGAAGGGCAATAAATTGGCGTTCAATACAAGCACACAGTCTTCTGTTTCAGAGATAGTATGAACTGCAAATGCTGGAGAATCTGAGATAAGAAGGGGTAGAGCTAGATGAACACAGCAGGCCAAGCAGCATCAGAGGAGCAGGAAAGCTGACATGTTGGGCCTAGACCCTTCTTCAGGAATGCATTTGTGAAGAAGACCCTAGGCCCGAAACATCAGCGTTCCTGCTCCTCTGATGCTGCTTGGCCAGCTGTGTTCATCCAGCTCTACACCTTCTTATCTCACACTGTCATCTGTGATTGTTTAAGCTGCAGTTGAGGTGTCAAGGTGCAAAAGGTCAAGACAAGGCAGGGCTACTTTAGGGATGCCGATGGCCTAGTGGTGTTATCACTGGATTGTTAGATCTTGGAGGGTAATATTGCAGGGGCCCTGGTTCAAATCCCACCAAGGCAGATCTGATTGCAATAAAAATTGGGAATTAAGAGTGTAAACATGACTGTGAATCCATTGTTATTTATTGGGAAAACCCTTCTGGTGTTCCAATGCCCTTGGGGATGGAAACTGCCATCCTTACCTGGTCTGGCCAACATGTGACTCCAGACCCACAGCAATGTGGTTGACTCTTAACTGATTTCTGGGCAATTAGGGATGGGCAATAAATAATGGCCTAGCCAGTGACATCCTGAGAATAAATTAAAAGAAAAGAATGATACGAGCATAGTGAGTGTTAAGAGGAAAGAAGGCAAGAGGACATGTGCTGGCTGCCTAACCCTGCTCACACACTCACACAGTGTTCTTACAGCAACATTGCAATCTCAGGAACTGGTGGGTTCCAAAGTACAGCCTTAAAGTGGGCAGCATACCACAAGTAGGTCAGAAATGTGCCATGCTGATATAACGAGGCTGGTATGTGTCAGACGCCAATGTGTGTGTGTGCGTATGTGTTGGGGGAGGGGGGAGGGTATGTGCTCATTGCCTCATGGAGGGTGCCCTGATAGTGAGCTGGAATTCCCAGGAACCCACTTTGAATGTCATATTGGGAATTCTCGATGTCTAGTTTCTATCCAGTAGTTGGGAGAGTGGGAAACTGTGTGTTAATGAAATGAGATACTGCAATAATGAGTGATAATGTCTGCTAATGGATGACTTTAGCTACTTCTTTGATCTTGACGCTAGGAAGGCCCTCGTTGGACATCCCAAATGATCTTCCCAGAGTACACATTATTCAGGGCCTGAAAAGATTCCACCCAGTGTTTTTTAAAGAGGTTTCAAAGTAGTATAAAGAGAGTTGGTGGGGACACTGAGTAGTAGATCAGAGATAGAGGTCCGTGAGATTGCTTCCTATTATGGAACTTGGTAAACAAGGATAAAAGATCTGCTCCAGTGAAGGGGCAGCTAGCCCTTTGTAAATAACTAATGGGGGCTTTTTTTAAATAATTTGCTCATGGGATGTGGGTGCTGTGTCCGGGCCAACATTTATTGCCCATCCCTTGTTGCCCTTGAGAAGGTGATGGTGTGCTATCTTCTTGAACCGCTGCAGTTCATGTGCAGAAGGTAGACTCACAATGCCATTAGAGATGGAATGCCGGGAGTTTGACCCAGCAACACTGAAGGAACAGCAATACATTTCCAAGTCAGGATGGTGAGTGGTTTGGAAGGGAATTTTGCAGGTTGTGGCGTTCCATATATCAGCTCCCCTTGTCCTTCTAGATGGAAGTGGTTGTGGTTTGAAAGGTGCTGTTAAGGAGATTTGGTGAATTTCTGCAGTGCATCTTATAGGTAATACGTAATGCTGCTTCTGTGCGTCAGTGCTGGAGGAAGTGAATACTTGTGGATGCCAATCACGATGGTATCAAACAAGCAGATTGCTTTGTCCTTGTTGATGTCAAACTTCTTGAATGTCATTGAAGCTGCACTCATCCCCAGAGTATTCCATCATACTCTTAACTTGTGCCTTTTAGGTGGACAATGCATGGGGAGCCAGGAACTGAGTTACACTCTGTAGGATCCCTGGCTTCTGACCTTGCTCTTGTAGTAACTATATTTGTAAGGCTTGTCCAGTTCAGCTCCTGGTCAATGGTAACCCCTTTAGGATGTTGATAGCTGGAGATTCAGTGATGGTAACACTATTGAATGTCAATGGGCAATGTTTAGACTGTCTCTCATTGGATGTGGTCATTGCCTGCCATTTGTGTGCCTTGAATGTCATTTGCCAATTTTCAACCCAGGTCTGGATATTATCCAATTCTTGTTGCATTTGAACAGGGATTGCTTGAGTACCTGTGTGGATCAGAATGTTTTTTTAAAAAAGTGACTCCCTACTTCATTAGCTAGGACAGGTGTTCCTCAAGACTTTTGTTGCATTATGGCTCAATGCTCCTATCTTTCTTTGGCCACCTGGTATATGTCTGTAGATGGATCAGAGATTCTTCTCACTGCCCTGCTACTGGGCCTGACCAAGGGAGCCATTAACAGGTCCAGGCAGATGGAAGTTTGGGAGTTGTTGGAACCATTTGACCTGACCAATATAATAGAACCATTTCATCTCCTTAGGGCCACTCCTCGGGGCTTTAGAGATGGTGATCCATCTGTCTTCCACAAGGCACGGCCAACCCAGGGGCTATTTTGAATGCATTTCCAGCTCCCACAATGACATTTTAATTTAAAAATCTCAGTGGACTTATGTTTTGTTACAGTGTCTCTTTACAGGTTAGCTCTTTAATTAAATTGTTCATTCAATGATTTGTTTCAAGAGTATAATGAGGGACATTCAGTGTGTCAGGGGGGTAACAGGCTAAAGCATGTAGTACTGTAGTTCCATGCATAAACTGATGATCAGAAAAAGGATTTGTTTAGATTCATTTTCATCATTTGATTTATTATCATTATCAAAGTTTCCACCTGATGCTTTCATTCTGAACTGTTTGAAGATAAGATGGGGGCCTTGTCAACAATGTTTACAGTGAGCAGGATTTCCTGAGCTGTGTGTAATGGGATCTCT
This sequence comes from Stegostoma tigrinum, assembly GCF_030684315.1. Classification (NCBI taxonomy): domain Eukaryota; kingdom Metazoa; phylum Chordata; class Chondrichthyes; order Orectolobiformes; family Stegostomatidae; genus Stegostoma; species Stegostoma tigrinum. Next base: position 9,978,444 of record NC_081372.1, read on the forward strand.
ATCTAAACAGAAATCTAAACTGTACCTTTCTGTTCTCAACTCTCAATGACCCTGAATTTTAGGAATGCAATATCTTTAAAGCTAGGCATAAGCATTTCTAACATTACAGTATATGTTGTAGCATTATGTGTTATGTATATCTTGCACACAGGTATATCATGCAAAATCAAAATACAGCCCACTGTTCTCAATGCATTCTATGTGAATGGCTTCTTCCCAAAGTTCGCTGCCTAAAAGCAGGCCTGACCCAGAGGGTCGCAATCTCCACAGAGGCAGGTCACAAATCCACTCAACCAGAATGGGAATTGAATCCCCAGTACCAATCTAATCCCCTCCTGTGTGCTCCAGGAGTCAAAGTCATCACGGGATCACATGCTTTTACATGCATGTTGTAATCAAGAGCTCAGAATAGTGATGCTGGAGGCTCCAACATTCTTTCCATCACAATTAGATTCCCTACAGTGTGGAAACAGGCCCTTTGGCCCAACAAGTCCACACTGACCTTGAAGCATCCCACCCAGACCCATCCCCCTGTAACCCACACACCCCTGAACGCTATGGGCAATTTAGCATGGCCGATCCACCTAGCCTGCACATCTTTGGATTGTGGGAGGAAACCAGAGCACCTGGAGGAAACCCACGCAGACACAGGGAGAACGTGCAAACTCCACACAGATAGTCGGCCAAGAGTGGAATCGAACCTGGTTCCCTGGCGCTGTGAGGCAGCAGTGCTAACCACTGAACCACCATGTAACCCTGTGTACCTAATGTACCTACAAATGTACCCTGAGTTACTGAGGCACAATAATTCATCGATCCACTGTGATGTAGTAAAGTACATCTTATCATCTAAGACCTTCTGCTCTGACTTATTTGTGGTCCATCCTCCATCACAGACTGCTGTACAGTCCCCAGTACTAGCGCAGGAAGGATGATTGGTGCCCCGGCCTTGAAACCATCAGTTGATGCCAAACATCACAAAATACAGTAGAAATTCTATATTCCAGAGTCTCTGTGATTGAAAATGTGACTTCTAACGATGGAGTCAATGAAGGAGATATACAAGAGGTAAGAGTCAAATGGACAGTTTTTTGTCAAATTAAAGGGCCACAGGACTTGAGAGATAGGAAGGGAGGGAATTTAAGCATGAGAATCATAAATTTGATCTGTTGAAGAACCAGGAGTCCATGTTTTAACATTACTTGAGATTCAGTAATTGAATTGAGATGAAATCCAGCCCAGAATATTGGGAATAGACCTTTTTGATGTGATGTGGGGGGCTACAACACAAAATTAAACCCTAATTTGGAGCCAAATTGAAACAACATTTCCAATCTTTCCTAAATAGCACTTGTGAGCAATGGAGGAATAGTCTATTCACACATCAGTCCTTTATACTGCAACTTTCAGGAGCTTTGCAATGAGTTGTGTATGTTTTAAAATGAAGTGGCTGTTTGAATGCAAGAACTACTCACAAGCCAAAATGAAATAGTGGCTAAATAATCTGTTTCTAGTGAATGAGAACACCAGGACAGCTCCTGTGAAATAGTGCCATGGGATCGTCAACATTTCCCTCAGTTTAACATTTCAGCCAACAGATGGCGCCTCCAGCAATAGGCTGGGAGGAATAACCTGAATCATAGGCTGAAGCCTCTGACTTGGCACCAACTCATTCTTCCCTGTGTTCTTGGGCTAACACAAAAATACAACAGTCCCACATAACCTGAATATAGCCATTCTTCTCAAACTAGGTTCTGACATTGACAGCATTCTTAATAACAACACTCCGTTCAGTTTGCAACAAACAACTGCACCTCCCAGTCGCAAACCATTTCCACTCCCCCTCCCATTCTTTAGATGACATGTCCATCATGGGCCTCCTGCAGTGCCACAATGATGCCACCCGAAGGTTGCAGGAACAGCAACTCATATTCCGCTTGGGAACCCTGCAGCCCAATGGTATCAATGTGGACTTCACAAGCTTCAAAATCTCCCCTTCCCCCACTGCATCCCTAAACCAACCCAGTTCGTCCCCTCCCCCCACTGCACCACACAACCAGCCCAGCTCTTCCCCTCCACCCACTGCATCCCAAAACCAGTCCAACCTGTCTCTGCCTCCCTAACCTGTTCTTCCTCTCACCCATCCCTTCCTCCCACCTCAAGCCGCACCTCCATCTCCTACCTCCTAACCTCATCCCGCCTACTTGACCTGTCCGTCTTCCCTGAACTGATCTATGCCCTCCCTACCTCCTCACCTATACTCTCCTCTCTACCTATCTTCTTTTCTCTCCATCTTCGGTCCGCCTCTCCCTCTCTCCCTATTTATTCCAGTTCCCTCTCCCCATCCCCCTCTCTGATGAAGGGTCGAGGCCCGAAACATCAGCTTTTGTGCTCCTGAGATGCTGCTTGGCCTGCTGTGTTCATCCAGCTCCACACTTTGTAATTGTGCATTTGTATTATGCCTTTCTTGTATTTTTCTGAGAAAGGAAGACATGTTGCAGAAGCTTTGTTTTTTGCGCAGATCAGGACAACTGGAGAATTGCCAAATTTCGACAATCACAACAACTTACTAGAGAAGAGGATGTTGATTGATTAGCATGCTGCCACAGACTGACCGTGGCATTGCCATTGAGAAAGCATAAGGGAACTAAATTCTTTGTCAGCAGCATTATGATCATTTGAAATTTGGCATTCTTGCATTTGTCCTGATAAGAATGAGATAAAAGTCTGAAACAACATGTCTCTCTTTTTGTGCAATATTTAAGACTGTACAACAAGGTGACAGCCTTTTATGTAGTGAAATCTCTTAAGATGTTTGACAAAGTGTTATGGAACAAATTTGACCCCAGTGGAATTTGGATCAATATCTAAAAGAGTTAGGGTTTAAGGAACATCGGAAAGGAAAACAGATAGAGACCTGGTGAGGTTTTGACAGGAAATTCAAGATTTCAGAGCCCAAAAAATATAAGACATGACTATTGATGAGATATTGTGGAAGTGCAAGTGGCTAGAATTGGAGGTTTTCCAGTTTCTGAAACTGTTGTAGGGACTTCAGGAGGTTATTTAGATGAGGATGGGATGATCATGGAGGGTTTTGGCCACAATGAAATCAAATCAGAGCTCCTTTGCTGGCCACATAGAAAAGGCTTTGTATTGATTACTCAGGATTTTCAGAACATTGTTGACTTTGTTGAAATATGTAAAGGGTCCTCACACGATGAGGTACTTTGTGAAACACTAATGGCTCTTATTATGTAGGCTAACAGTCAATGATTAAGAGCATGGTGAGCAGGTCAATTTATTGTCGGGACAGTCAGTTCAAATTCTATCTTGCTGATGTCACTGTAGTGCTCAAAGTGCTTTTCAACTGATCTGATCAATAAAAGCCAATAAGTGGTGTTAATGAAGGCCACTTCAGTCTGTGTGTTGTCGGAAAAGTACTGAAGAGTTGGTTGAATGAGGTCTAAGTCCAAAAGCATCCTTTAATTGCGTACTAACAATCTTGGTGTACATAAGGATTTCTGGCAATGTTTGCAAAGGCTAACAAGGAGATTAGTTAATTGGACGGTGAACTGATCTGACCTTGAAGGACAGCTCACAAATGGCTCAACCCTTTGAAGGCTCCTGATAGGAAACTATGTAGCAGGAGGATAGCACACTTCGTAGAAGTGGCATAGGACCTAGTACTTTTGTCGAGATTCTTTTATCTGTGAGACTTTAGTTTTGATCCCAACCAAAGTCAATGCAAAAGAGAGACTTGGCATTTACATGTACCTTTTATTCCCTCAGTGCATCTTACATGCTATTAAAGTACGGGATTTTTAAAATTCATTCATGGGATGTGGGCAATGCTGGCTTGGTCAGTATTCATTATCCATCCCTAAATGCCAGAGGGCATTTGAAAGTCAGATGCATTGCTGTGGGTCAGGGGTCACATGTAGCCTAAACCAGGTAAGGCTGGTAGATTCCTTCCCTGAAGGACATTAGTGAACTAGCTAGGCTTTTCCAATAATTGACAATGAATTCATGGTCATCACTAGACTGTTAATCGCAGATTTTTATTGAATCCAAATTCCAACATCTGCCATGGTGGGATTCAAATGCAGGTCCCCAGAATGTTATCTGAGTTTCTGGATCAATAGTATAACGATAATATCAAAAGACCATCAACTAAACAAAAGTGCAAAGCAAAAGTCGCACAAAGGGCAATGAGGGAGATTAGCAGCTGATCCATTTTTGTGATTTTAGTCAAGTGATAAACATAATCAACATTTCGGACTGTGATGAGAAGTGTTTTCACTCAGGAAGTGAGAGCTAGGGGACCAACATTAAAGCTTGGAAACAGTGCAACAAAATGGCATTAAGGAGTTGATGAGCCATGACCCAGAAAGTTGGGGAGGCTCATCAGGCTGAATAGTCAACTCCTGTGCTACTTTCCTAGAGAATAAAAAAAGAAAGTATATGGGACTGGGGATCGTGTACTGTCATATAAAGAGGACTGATAATAGAAACAAAAAAATAGGAACAAACAAGTCTTCTTCCAAGTTGTTGCTGATGACTGGTGGGGTACTTCAGGGAGCAGTACTTGATTCACAATATATATATTGCGATAGATATAGATATAGATATAGATATTAGATAAGGGAACTAAATGTAATATCTCCAAGTTTACAGATGAAACAAAGCTGGGTAGGAGGATGAATTACGAGGAGGATACAGAGATGCTTCTATATAAAATTGAGTGAGTGGGCAAATGCACAGCTGATGCATATAATGTGAATAAATGTGAGGTAGTCCACTTTGGTACATAAACAAGAAGGCAGATTACTGTCTGAATGGCAACAGATTGGGAAAGTGGGAGGTGCAACAAAACATAGGTGTCCTTGTGCACAGTTCGTTGAAGTAAGCATGCAGGTTCGGCAGGTGATGCAGGGAAGTGGTACATTGGCTTTTATCGCAAGAGGATTCGAGTACAGGAACACAGATGGCTTGCTGCAACTATATTGGGCTTTGGTGAGTTCACACCTGGAGTATCATGAGAGTTTTGGTCTCCTTATCTCAGGCAAGATGTTCTGGATGGATCATTTGGGACTATATTCACTGAAATTTAGATGAATTGGGAAGGAAAATCTCATAAAAACTCACAAAAAATCTAACAGAGCTAGACAGTGTAAATGCAGGAAGGATGTTCAGATGATTAGGGGAGTCCAGAACAGGGGGTCATGGTTAAGAGTATGGGGTAGGCCACCTTGAGTCTGAGATGAGGAAAAAAGTCTTCACTCAGAGACCGATAAGCTTATGGAATTCTCTGCCACAGAAAGCAACTAAGGTCAAAACATTGAATGTTATCAAGAAGGAGTTAGATGTAGTTCTTTGGGCCAAAGGGATCAAAGGATGCAGCGGATAAAGTGAAAACAGGGGACTGAGTTGGATGATCAGCTATGATCATTTTAAATGGTGTAGCAGACGCAAAGGGCCATATGGCCTGGTCTAGTTCCTAGTTTCTATGTTAACTCTTCTGGTTCTTCTTTAAAAAGGTGTTGTGGAATCTTGTACAGTACCTACTAGGTAAGTCGGGTTTAACCTCTCATCTGAAAGACAGCACCTCCAACACTATAGCACTGCCACAGTACCGATATGGATCGTCAACTTGGATTAAGCAGCAAATTTCCAATAGTTTAAAAAAATAATTTTGTGACTCAAAGAATATAAAGCCAATGTGACTGTTCTGAAACTTGATGACATGGAAGACCAGTGAGATTCAGAAATACAGGGTCATGGGGCATTAAATCCAGCAGTAGGCTGATCAGGCCAAGAAACAAAGCAATTAAAGCATCTTTTCTTTCCCATTGAAAGATCTTCAGTCCCCCAGCTGGAAGGCTTTGGTAGGGAGCTGACTTTTTGAACCATTGCAGTCATGTGCTATAAATAGATCACAATGCCCCTGAGGGGAGAGAATTCCTGCAGTGCATCTTGTAGATAGTACACGCTGTTGCTACTGAGTGTCAGTGGTGGAGAGAGTGGATATTTGTGAATTTGATGCCAATCAAGCAGGCTGCTTTGTCCTGGATGGTGTCAAGATTCTTGGAGTGCTGTTGGAGCTGCATCTATCCAGGCAAGTGGGGAGTATTCTGTCACAGTCCTGACTTGTGCCTTGTAGATGATTGACAGGCTTTGAGGAGTCAAGAGATGAATATTTACTGTTCTGACCTGCACTTGTAGTCATTTGTATTTATATGACCAGACTAGTTCAGTTTCTGATCAATAGTAACCCCATCTTGTCTGCACCAGTTGATAAAGAACTAAGAATTAGCCTCCCATTTTAAACCCAACTTCCAGAAATCAGAGATAATGGGAACTGCTGATGCTGGAGAATCCAAGATAATAAAATGTGAGGCTGGATGAACACAGCAGGCCCGAAACGTCAGCTTTTGTGCTCCTGAGATGCTGCTTGGCCTGCTGTGTTCATCCAGACTCACATTTTATTATCTTATATTCCAGAAATCAGTCCGTGTGTCACTTCAGGTCAATCCAGGGTTTTCATAATGTCTATTCAATAATGGTCACTGTATGTTGAAGAATCCCTCAATATCAGGCCTGAATTTACCTCAACTTTAATAGATTCAACCTCATGGTTAGTTTTTAATTTAGAGTAACATCCAATTTACATTGTCCATATCAAAATGACAGCACTATGAAGTGTATTTTATCGATTACAGGGAATCCCAAGTGCTTTATGATCATGTAGTGATTGGAACCAGGTAGGTCCGTAGACTATGAGATCCTTGATTGGGGTTATTAGCTGGCCGAATCGGTAATCCCTCACTGACAGATTTAGAATCTCCTCAGTTCAGGGGACTGACTCTGAGCTGGTTGACTACAGCCAGTGTACTGTGCACAAGTAAATAAAGGGTGGCTTGGTAATGGCACACTGGCCTCTGTGCAGTTATTTCAGATGGAATGTTGTGATGTAGGAAATGCAACAGCCAAATTGTGCACAGCAAGCTCTCCCCAAAAAGCAAAGTGGTTGATGAAGGATAAAAATTGATTGGTTCATCAGGGAGATTCCCCTGCCAAGGGAATTGTTTTTACACTCACCTCAGAGGACAGGCAAGGGCTGGTTTAACATTGGACCTGAGCAAAAGCATCGAAATGCAGCACTGCCTCAGCACTGCAGTGTCAGCTGAGATCCACAGCTGCCAAGTGGAGCACAAACACATAGTCCTTTGCCTCAGAGCCACTGAACAAGTTACAGTCAATGCCATGTTGCTAACGGGGCTCTCAGTCTCAGTCCTGTTGAGTGTGAATTTAAAGCACAAAGTTGCTTCATAATTCAGCTTTGCTTTGACAATGACTTATTACTGTGCCTTCAGGCAGATAGGGCCTCTCCCAAAAAGGCTATGGGATAGCACCCTGCACCTCCGTGACTCACTGACCAATATTCCCCTCTGTTTTGAAAGAAGGAAACAATTGGCTCAATATCTTCTGCTGCATTTGGGAATTTCCTTGGGGAATCACAGATGGGAATCCACACCTGCTACATGCCAGCAGCCAAAGCAGGAGAAGGAAATGTTGACAGCTGAGGAGCCTTGAAAATGGAATGGATTCAAAAAGAACAAGGATCCTTTCATAATGAAAGCAAATGTCCAAAATCAACTTGAGTATATTTGGGAATCAGAAATAAAAACCAAAGATGCTGGAACTATGCAGCCAGGTTGTGGAGTTTTGGGTCGTAGAGTTTACAGCATGGAGACAGAGTCTTTGGCCCAACTCATCCATGCCAGCCGGTTATCCTAAGTTGATCTAGTTCCATTTACCAACATTTGGCCAACATCCCTCTAAACCCTTCCTATTCATGTACCTATCAAGATGACTTTTAAAGGGTGTAATTGTACCAGCCTCCTCCACTTCCTCTGGCAGTTCACTCCAACCATACACACCGCCTAGAGAGAAAAGATGAGCTTGTATCTTATTATAAATATCAATCAATGAAGGCATCACGTGATCTCCCTTTCCTGTTATTTACATTTTTCACCTAACCTGCTCCCAATCTTATTCCCACACACAAATTACCTTTTCTACAAACTTGTGGCTGTCAGTGTCACTAAATAAATCTCCTCCTGGAATAAAATCAATGCAGCTGTGGATTAGAATTATGTATAGATTACATAGGGGAAGAAGTAAGCCATTCAATGCTTGCTCTCCCATCCAATGAGGTCATGACTGGTCTCTTTGTGATTTGAATTTCACATTCCCATCTGCCCTTGATAATTCTCAATTTCCCTGCCAATTAACAGTCCATCTACTTTGTCCTCAAAGATATTCAATGATTCCATCCCTACTATGTTCTGAGGCAGAGTTCCAAAGTCACATTGAAATAACTCTACACAGGCTGGTATTCCATCACCAAGTCACCCTTTATTTACACATGCGTAGTTAATAGCGTTCACCCAGCTAGCTCAGAGCCAGCTTGCAGAGTGAGCAGAGTCTCTAGCACTTCTGTTTATATCTGTCAACCAGGACTCCCTGATCGGACCAGGTTAACCAGGAGCTTTTTCTGTTAGGTCCATCTGGCTGACCTCATTTGAATGACTGCAACATAACCCAATGAGAAAAAGGATTGAGTTGCAATGGTTCACCACCAGGGTCAGAATTAGGGTAAAGGGTGAAGTTATGCTTCAGGTTAACTGGCCAAAGAGGTAGTGTTAGAATGATGCTGAAAAGAGTGATAAATTGTCAAAACTCATCAAGACAAATGCAACAATGCCAAGTTTCAAATAATCACCACAATTTATACCACAAGAATGCTGACTGGTTGAACAGACTCACTTTTCAGCGATTCTCAGAACCTGTAATATCAAATAATAAGAATATGAGAACATAAGAAATAGGAGCAAGAGAAGGCCATCTGGCCCATGAAGCCTCCTCCACCATTCAATAAGATCATGGCTAATCTTTTTGTTGAGTCAACTCCACCACTTCCCTGGCCGCTCACTATAACCCTTAATTCCTTTACTGTTCAAAAATCTATCTTTGACTTCATGACATTCAAAGAGGTAGCCTCACCGTTTCAATGGGCAGGGAATTCCACAGATTCATAACTCTTTGGGAGAAGATGTTCCTCCTGACCTCAGTCTTAAATCTGCGACCCCATATTTTGAGCCAATGCCCCCTACTTCGAGTTTCACCCGTCACCAGTTTATAGTCTAACAGGTTTATTTAAAATCACAAGCTTTTGGAGTTCTTTCACCTGATGAAGGAGCAGTGCTTTGAAAACTTGGGATTTCAAATAATCCTGTTGGACCATAACCTGGCATCATGTGATTTCTGACTTTGATTACCCCGATACAACACCAGTGCCTTCATATCCTCATTTCACTTTTCAGTGGAAATAGACTTCTATCCTATCTATTCCGTTCATAATTTCACATGTTTCTACAAGAACCCCCCCCATTCTTCTAAATTCCAATGAGCATAGTCCCAGTCTACTCCATCTCCTCATAAGCCAATGCTCTAAACTCCAGAATCAACCTAGTGAGTCTCATCTGCACCTCCTCCAGTGCCAGTACACCATTTCCCAAGTAAGGAGACCAAAATTGTACACAGTACTCCAGGTGTGGCCTCACCAGCACCATATACAGCTGCAGTGTAACCTCCCTGTTTTTAAACTTCAAATTTCTAGCAATGAAGGACATATTCCATTTGCCTGCTTAAGGATCTGCTGTAGCTGCAAACTAATGTTTTGTGATTCATGCGCAAGGGCTCCCAGGTCCCTCTGTGCAGCAGCATAGTGCAATTTTTCACCATTTAATTTACAGTCCATTTTGCTGTTATTCCCACCGAAGTAGATGACCAACATTGCACTCTATCTGCCCGACCCTTGCCCACTCACTTAACCAGTCTATATCCCCCTGCAGCCTTTCAGTGTCCTCTGCACACTTTGGTCTAACATTCATTTTAGTGTCATCTGTGAACTTTGACACAATACACTTGGTCCCTAAATCTAAATCGCCTGTTTAAATTGCAAACAATTGTGTTAAATAGATTTTGTTAGGACAAATTAAGTTAAAGCAGTAAATTTATTTCTTTTAAGCGTTTTTATTTCAAAGAAAATCTTACAGGATGAATTCACATGAATGAGAAACCACAGAAACTGTGGTTAGTGAGTTATGGTCAAATGCCTTTGATGCAATGCTCACTGTCTGCCTCACTGCTGTCTCTAGGCAATGGTCATTCTGCCAGTGGGGTTGAGATGGGGGTGGGCAGATATGTCAGAAACTTTGCAGAGTAAGGAGATAAATTGTCAATTTCATGCACTCTGCCTGCTTATCAAATTTAAACATGTTCCTGGAAAAGGAACAGAACTGGCCGAAGATAAAGAATAAACAGAGTGAGTTTGGTGACCCCAGTCAGAGTTTGGAAGGGAGTGACCAGTGCACAGAAGATTACTAGCCATGTAATAAACATTGCACTGTACTCCAATTTGAAACAAAGACCCAAAAAGGGAAGTGGTAGGTAATTGTGGACTGGTGATACCCAGTGACACCCTTATAGAACTACAAATGTCCAATCAATGTAAGCAGTTTTATTTTATAGATTGAGTGATAAACAATACTGGGAAAAGAACACTACTAATTTTTCTTGCAATTGGCAAAGAAGGACTTTACAGAATAAAAACAGCTGCGCATCCTTTGGATTATCAAAGAAATCCAGAAAATATCTGGAAGATTCTCAAAGACCAACATAAGATAAGAATTAACAGATTTGAATTTATGCCCTAGAGACAGATTAGATTACATTTCCTACAGTGTAGAAACAGGTCCTTCAGCCCAACAAGTCCACACTGCCCCTTAGAGCATCCCACCCAGACCCATCCCCCTATAACCCACACACCTCTGAAGCTACGGGCAACTTTAGCATGGCCTATCCACCGAGGCTGCGCATCTTTGGACTGGCACCCAGAGGAAACCTACGCAGACAGGGGGAGGATGTGCAAACTCCACACAGACAGTCACCCGAGGCTGGAATCGAACCTGGGTCCCTGGTGCTGTGAGGCTGCAGTGCTAACCACAGAGCCACCATGCCGCCCTATTGATCAACCTAATGATCAGTTTGTCAGAAGATGTTGCAGTAAAAAGGTATTTGTGTGACTTTTCAGAAGAGGAAACATTAGCCTAGGATTCTGGACTACTAATCCAGTGACATCATCATTATGCCACTCCCCCCTTCTATCTGCTCAGTACTTGCCCAGACATGGCAATACTTTTGAATATAACATATTAAATATGGCTGCTGTAATAAATGTCTATTGAATCTTTCAAAGCCACGTTATTCAATGTCTACTTCTTATGTTACAGACGAGTAAAAGTATCACCTCATCAGGTATAAATACATTGCTGAAGGTAAATAACCCATCACTGCACCTACAATAAATCAAATCCGAATCAATTTTGTTCATTGAGCCAGTCATCACCTGATCTCCAACTAAACTTTTTTAGGAAGGATACTTGAGGCATTGAGGCATGACTTGAGAACAATGTAAGCATGAAGACATAATGGCAGGCCAACAACAATGATTTGCTCTAGGTGCAGTCAACACATGCATTATAGTATGAAAAGTGCACCAGTCTGACCAAATCTTGAATGGGCACAATTTGTCACACTGACCCCAAGACTGCTCAGCTTTTCTTGATATCTATAAAGTATATAGGATCATAATATGTTGGCATTCATGTGTAGGAAATCTGGCTCCAAAGGCCAAACCACACCCCAGAACTAAACGCAGGTGACCAGCAAGTCGGTCGAGCATCACAACACCGGCACCATGGGAAGTGTTAAGAAAGTGCAAAAATACAAATGTAGTAATGAGGATCAGAGTCAACAGAAAGAAAGTCAAACTTCAGAAGATGACCAAGATTTCCATGTTGTTAACTGTGCGCACCATCTTGAGGACATAAGGTTTTGCGATCATTAATGTTATACGTCCTGAAATGGCAAGTTGACAAATTCTAAAAGCCAGAATTGACATAGGAGCTAGTACAAACATATTACCACTATACATTGCGAAAAACATGTACCTCAGAGAATGGTGCAGCCTATGAGACAGGAGTGGGTAAAAGACATGGAAGATGCTTACCAGATCCTAAAATAATTGAACTTGATATGGAGTCCTCAAGGCCATAGGGGCCCCAAGTGGAAAATGAGATGCTGTTCTTCCAGAATTGTCCTCCACTCCCACTCTCTAGGCCTTGTAATGACATGGGTTGCATTCAGCATAGGCAACCCATTTTTACCCACTAATGATCACCATTACCAGCCTTTCTCCTTCTCTGGCACGCCATTATCCATCCCTTTGATTGTCTTTCTCTCCCTCTGGGCTCTATCTGTACCTGGGCTCCTTTACTCCATAACAGCATGTATACCACCCTTTTCTAGGCACTGAGAGTTCTGATGAAGGGTCACCAGACCCAAAATGCTTTCACTCCACAGATGCTGCCAGACCTGCTGAGTTCCTCCAGCAAAGTTCTGTTTTTGTTTCAGATTTATAGCATCTGCAATTCTTGCTTATATTCATTTAAATAAAACTCTGCACTGGGCAGACAGCTTGAGGCAGAAATCCAAACATTAATACTTGGATAACAGCAAACTTTTCTAAGCTATGAAACCAGCCCAGATTATACAAAGTCATCATTATGGTGCTACATTGTAAAGGAAGAGAGTCAGTTCAGGTGATGTCTGCGCGCCAACCATGAACAAAGAGAGTGAGGAAGCACCCCGTGACGTTAACGAGTATTTGGTGTTGCAGAATGGCAGCAATCAGCAGCAACACAATCTAGTCATTAAACATCAGAGAACATGTACATCATCAGGCAGGTGACAATAAACAGATCAAGACTGATTTTCAAATCTGCAAAGAGTTGCAAGGAATCCTGGAATGTAGTTTTGCAAACTCTATTTAAACATAATTATTGAGTTGATAAAATGTGTTAAAAAGTACTTCTATCTTTGGAAAAAGGGGGATGTTGCATTATTCCTCATAGTCAGTATACTTTTAAGAGACACTATGTGTCAGTGTGCCTTTAAGACACATTCTCAAGATATCATTAGTATGTTGTACCATGTAACCTGAAAGTATAAAGTTTTCATACACCATATTATTGAGGATTTCTTAAAACATTACAGACTACAAGGAATATAAATTTATTGCTTAATGTTAGCCTGGACACTTACACGTCTGAGACTGTAGTGTTTGTATGTACCAATTAGCTGCATTAAACATCTGTTAGATACTTTAATACCACAATATTTATGTCTAGTGTTTAATCAGGGGCAGCATTAGCTAAAATACCCTGCTGGAAGCAAAATTGACATTACAGATGTGACTATAAAGTGCAAAGTTGTATGTAAAGGTTCTTGCCCCTCAGCTTTTAAACCATCATAGCTGCTATCTCTCACATCCTGACTCTGCAATGTTATCATTCCCCTTACTCAACACAGCTCTTTCAAGGGCATTGTGTTTTGAAGTATGAACCCCATCCCAACCAGGAAGAATTCATGATTCAAATCTGTTTCCATGTTCCTACATACTCTTTTGCTTTTTTTCTGTGATGTGTTATAACTGAAATAATGAGATATTTTAAAAGTAAACGAATATAAAGAATCAGAGGCCTCAGGACTAGTACGGCCAACATCTAGCTAAATCTATTCTAGGACATTTCACAAAACAGTGACAACAAGCAAGAGAACATTTGGCCCATCGATTCTGTGCAGTACTCTGCAAAAGCATTTAAAATAATTACAATCCTCTGTCCTTTCTCCATGGTCCTGTAATCGTTTTCCTGTCAGGAACTTATCCAATTCCCTACTGAAAGTCACAATTGAACCCAGTTCCACCACAGTCTTAGATGGTGTACTCCAGATTGATTTTATTTGATTTATTATTATCACATGTACTGGGATACAGTGAAGAGTATTGTTTTGCACGCTATCTAGGAAAATCATACCTGACATAAGTATATTGGAGCAATAGAAAAGAATGCAGAATATAGTGTTACAACTACAGAGAAGGTGCAGAGAAGATCTACTTTAATACATGAGAAGTCCATCTAAAAGTCTGGTAATAGTGGAGAAGAAGCTGTTCTTGAATCTGTTGGTACATGTTTTCAAACTATTTTCTCTTCTGCCTGACAGAAGAGGGTGGAAAAGAATATATCATAGAGTGATACAGCATTGAAACAGGCCCTTCAGTCCAAACTGGTCTATCCTAACCGCCCAGCTAGTTCCAATTGCCTGCATTTGGTCCATATCCCTCTAATCTGAAGGTGGAAGGGGGTCTTTCATTATGTTGCCTGCTTTTCCAAGGCAGCGGGAAGGATAGACTGAGCCAATGAATGGAAGGCTGGTTTTCATGATGGACTGGGCTGCATTCACAACTCTCTGTACTTTCTTGCAGTCTTGGGAGCAACAGTTGCCATAACAAGCTGTGATGCATCCAGATAGGATGGTGCATCTATAAAAATTGGTAAGAGTCATCATGGCAGTGTAGAATTTCCTTAGCCTTCTGAGGAAATGGAGGTACTGCTGTGCTTTTCTCGACCACTGTGTCAGTGTGGGTCGACCAGGGCAGATTGTTGGTATTCTTTATTCCTAGGAACTTGAAGGTCTCGATAATCTCAGCAGCACGTTGGTCCAGTGTTTAGCACTGCTGCCTCACAGTGACAGGGACCTGGGATCAATCCCACCTTCAGGTGATAGTCAGTATGGATTTGTATGTTCTCTTGTCTGTGCCAGTGTCCTCCCGGTGCTCTGGTGTCCTACCACAGTTCAAAGATGTGCAGGTTAGGTGGATTGGCCATGCTAAATTGTGCATAATGTGCAGGATAGGTGAATCAGTCATGGGAAATGCAGGGTTACATGGATAGGGTAGGGGCATGGGTTGCACTTTGGAGAGTTGTATCACCACATTGGACAGAAACGAGCATGTCCTTCACTCGTCTTCCTGCAGTTGATGACCAGCTCCTTCATTTTGCTGAGGTTGAGGGAGATATTGTTGTCTTTGCACAATGTCGCTAAGCTGTCTATCTCTTTTCCGTACTCCATCTCTGCTGTTTGAGGTCCGACCCACTTCAATGGTGTCATCAGCAAACTAAGGAGTTAGAACAAAATTTGGCAGCACAGCTGTCAAAGATGTGCAGGGTAGGTGGATTGGACACGCAAAATTGCTCATGGTGTTCAGGGAGATGTAGACTTAGGTGGGTTATAGGGGGATAAGTCTGGGTGGGATGTTCTGAGGTTCGGTGTAGACTTCTTGGGCCGAAGGGCCTGTTTCCACACTGTAGGGATTCCAATTAATTGTGAGTGCATAATGAGTAAAGTAATGGGCTGAGTATGCAACCTTGCGGGGTGCCATTATTGAGGATTATTCTAGAGGAGGTGTTGTTGCCTATCCTTACTGATTGCAGTTTGCCGGTCAGGAAGTTGAGGATCCAGTTGTGGAGAGGTCCAGAATCCTAGATCTGAGAGTTTGGAGATGAGTTTGGATGTTGAAGGAGCCAAAGTCAATAAATAGGAGTCGACTACAGGTGTCCTTGTTACCCAGGTGCAACTCACTGGGAGTACAAACACTTTGCCTCACATTACTGTTGCCAATCACTTTCCGTCTTTGTCTCTTGGTTCCTGACCTCTCCTGCCTGCCCAGTTAAATAGCCTTTTATCCCACGACCCACATTAATCAATGGAGGTGTTCAAATATTATAAACATAAAAATGCTGTTACGTTTCTCCCAGGTCAATCCTGCAAGGACTTAATCTTTAATCCTCCGCCACGCAGCAAAAACATTGAAGACCTTCAAGAAAGACTTCAATAGCATTCTTAGGACTAAAGTGATCAAAGGATATGGGGAGAAAGCAGGAACAGGGTATTGAGCTGGATTATCCACCATGATCATATTGAACTGTGGAGTTGGCTTGAAGGGCTGATTGGCCTATTCCTGCTCCATATTCTATGTTTCTACATAATGCCTTGAGTCCCCAGTGCTGTCCTGACGGTCCAAGATCCCCAATCGTGGGAGATTTTGTGGCAGTATTGCTTCCCTGAGACTGTCAACTCTTTGGGAAGAGGCAAGAAAAAAAGCAGACTTTTAATTCAACATCCAAACAGCTGATTTTAAAAGATGGCACAGTGAAGTTGCCCTGTGCGCTGATACAGATGGAGCACCAAGCTTCTTTGTGTGTGTAAATCTTGCCGACTTCTTTCAAAAACAGCAGCTATTTCTGAAATGTCACCAATTAAGAGGAAGCAATGGTTACAGCGACCTCTATGGATGATAATGAGAAATGTCTGATGGAGATAAGATCACATGGGAGGTTAGTTCCATGCAGCTAAACACGTTTACACAAAAACGCCTCTAAAATTTTTATGAGATGAGGAAACAACTATGCTAACATGGCACGGAAACTCAATTTGCAAATGTGTTAACAGCAAATATAGTTTTGCAAGGGGAATCTAGCCTTAAGGTGATGAGGGTTTGTGATATGTCCAGTACAAGTGGACAAGTACCAAACTAGAGACTACCAGTATAAGATGGTCACCAAGAAATCCACTTGGAAATTCAGAAGGGACTTCTTTAACCAAAGAATGATGAGAGTGTGAAAGTCACCACTTCAAGGGAGAGATTGGGATGATTAGTATGAAGGGCAAGTCTAACAAGTGGCTAAGTGAGCAAAAAATAGAGTTATTATAGTGGAAGGGATAGATGGGGAAGGAGGTAGAGTGGATCAAACCCTTGAGCATAGACTGTTGAGGCTGAGTGGCCTGATGATCTAGCTATCTTTTGTCCTTGCTGCACTTTTGCCTTGTCATCACTTCCTCACTTACCTTGTTTCTAAGGGAAGGTCCACAGTCTTCAGTTGGATCAGTCTGTATTTAAGGTACTGCAGTGGTTTGCCACACTGAAAGGACTGAAAGGATGATCAGCCTGTTTGGCTGTGTTACAAATACCTCATCCATGGCCAACTGCTCCTGCCGTTAGCTTCTGACTCAGAGGTAGGGATCTAGTACCGCAACCTACAAGTTCTCCACATATTCCAATTAATTCTGTATAAACCTAACAGTTACCGTGTTTTCACAGCATCCTGCCTGCATACCTTTTATTCTGAGCCATGGGTAAGTTAGTGGAATTCTTACCTCCAACCCCAAAGTTTGTCATTTCAAAGTTGAAAGGCGTATCATCAGAGGCCAACACTCCAGTGCAGGTCCATCTCACCACCAGAGCTGCCACAGAGTATAGGCACAGAGGTCCTATCTGTTCAGTGGTCACAGCTGACGCAGGTTACCATGCTGTGTCTTTAGAATTTCATCTGGTTTCTCCATCAATTTCACTGAGAATGAATTTTTTTTTTCAAATTCTGCCATGGGATGTGGGTGTCATTGGCTAGGTCAGGGTTTATTAGCCGTCCCTAATTGGGCCACTTAAGAATCAACCATATATGGGTCTGGAGTCACATGCAGGCCAGACCAGATAAAGATAGCAGTTCCCTTCCCTATAGGATATTAGAAAGCCAGAAGGGTTTTCCAACAATTGACAATGGATTCATGATCATCATTAGATTTTTTTTATTTAAATTCAAATTCCACCACCAGCCATGGTGTAATTCATACCCAGGTCTCCCGGTCATTACCTAGGTCTCTGCATTAAATAGCTTTGTCCGAATCCCACTAGGCTATTATCTCCCCCCATATGGCTAATAGAGAAAAGTCAACTGGAAGAGCTAATAGAGAGAAGGTGGTTTAGGTCTCAATTAATGCTCTGGGACATAGGGTTCCAAAACCGGCGAGGCAGCTGTCGGAATTTAAATTCACTCAATGAAGTCTGGAATTAAAAAGGAAAGCTGGCCTCAGTAATGGTGACCATGAAACTATTTGGATATTCTACCTGGATAAATATGAGCTGATGCATTTGGGCAAGACAAACAAAACATAGTGAATGTTAAGACTCTCAGAAGTACTGAGGATCAGAGGGACTCTGGTGTGCATGTCCCCCAGCCCTTCAAGGCAGCAGGACAGGTAAATAAAGTTAAGAAGGCATATGGAGTATGCGTTTATTAGCTGAGGCATAGATTTTAAGAAAAGGCTGGTTTTGGTGGAACAGTATGAAATGTTGACTTGGTGGCAGCTAGATCGTTGTGTGCAGTTCTGGAATTACAGGAGGGATGTGATAGCACTGGAGACGGTGCAGTGGATGTTTACCAGGGTGTTTCATGGGTTAGACAGCTTTAGTGTTGAAAGGGGATTGTTTAGACTGGGATCATTCAGAGCAGCAGGGAGGGACATGATTGAGATGTATAAAATTATGGGAAGCTTAGGTAGGGTAGACAGGACCCCTTGATGGAGGGATCAATGACCAGGAGCATAGATTTAAGGCAAGGGGCAGGAGGTTTAGAGGGAATGTGAGGGGAAAACATTGTCACTCAAAGAATCTGGAACTCACTGCCCATAAAGGTAGGACAGCCAGGAAACCTTCATAACATTTAAGCAGTATTTAAATGTGTGTTTGCAATGCTAAAGTGTACAAGGGTATGAACCAAGTGCTGGAAAATGGGGTTAGAATAGTTAGGTAGTAAAATGTGAGGCTGGATGAACACAGCAGGCCCAGCAGCATCTCAGGAGCACAAAAGCTGACGTTTCGGGCCTAGACCCTTCATCAGAGAGGGGGATGGGGAGAGGGTTTTGCAATAAATAGGGAGAGAGGGGGAGGCGGACCGAAGATGGATAGAGGAGAAGGTAGGTGGAGAGGAGTGTATAGGTGCGGAGGTAGGGAGGGGATAGGTCAGTCCAGGGAAGACGGACAGGTCAAGGAGGTGGGATGGGGTTAGTAGGTAGGAGATGGAGGTACGGCTTGGGCTGGGAGGAAGGGATGGGTGAGAAGAAGAACAGATTAGGGAGGCAGAGACAGGTTGGACTGGTTTTGGGATGCAGTGGGTGGAGGGGAAGAGCTGGGCTGGTTTTGGGATGCAGTGGGGGAAGGGGAGATTTTGAAGCTGGTGAAGTCCACATTGATACCATTGGGATGCAGAGTTCCCAAGCGGAATATGAGTTGCTGTTCCTGCAACCTTCGGGTGGCATCATTGTGGCACTGCAGGACACCCATGATGGATTCTCCAGCATCTGCATTTCCCATTATCACTGATTAGAATAGTTAGGTGGTTTTTTTTGACTCGATGGGCCAAAGAACCATTTTCTATGCTGTAGACCTCCATGACTCCACCATGAACTCTCTTAAAAACCCAACTGGTTCATTACCTACTGGTTTGAAAGGAAATCTGCAATCTATATCCAGTCTGGCCTATCTGTGACTGCAAACTCAGAGTGATGTGGCTGACTCTTAACTGCCTGCTGAAATGGCTGAGCAACTTATAAACTCTACCTTGCCAGTGAGACTCACATCTCAACAAGAGAATTTAACAGAGAAATATATTCATCTCATAGCTTGTCTGTGAAACAATACCATCTACACAAAAATGCTGGATCTTATTGTATGTGAAAAATCTTGATGGTCTGAGAGGAACATTGAGGGATGATGAGGAGGACAGTGGGTCTTAATAGTTCCTGTGTCAGAACATTATGTGAGCCCCAACAGCATGATTTCATGGAATACATCTACCTGTAAGCGCCAGGGTATCTCAGTTGGTACCAGTTTCATCTCGGAAGCTGAACGTTGAGCTCAGACTTGAGTATCAAATCCAGGCTGATATGTCAGTGCTGTCCTGAAGGAGTTCTCACTTTCAGAGGTGCCATCTTTCAAATTGGCCTTTAAACCAAGTCTTGCATTGCACTTTCAGGAAAATGTAAATAATTTTCATGAAGCTTTTCAAAGAAAGGAACAGGGAAGCTTGTCCTGATTTACCTGGCCAGTTGAGTTAATGTGAGGTAGGTGGATGGGGGTCGTAGAAGTTTAAAGGAGATATGCAAGGAAGGCTTTTTTACACAGATGGAATATGCTTTCAGGGAAGGCAGTAGAAGCAGATTCAGTTACAACAGTTAAGAGGTAATCAGACAGACACATGAGCAGTTGGCACAGTGGTGCCTCACAGTGCCAGAGACCTGGGTTCAATTCCAACCTTGGGAGACTGCTTGGGCTTTGCACATTCTCCCAATGTCTATGTGGAATTCCTCTGGGAGTTCTGGTTTCTTCGCACAGTGCAAAGATGCGTGGGTCTAGGTGGATTAGCCAGGCTTAAATTGCCCTGTAGCATCCAGGCTAGGTGGGTTAGCTATGATAAGTACGGGGGATTTAGGCCCAGAAGGGCTGCTCTTTGGGGAGCTGGTACACACTCAAATGTGCTACATGACCTCTTTCTACATTTTAGTGATTCTTTGAATAGAGGAATGTGGACCATATGCAGGTAGATGGTAGGAACTGCCGATGCTGGGGAATCTGAGACAACAAGGTGTAGAGCTGGATGAACACAGCAGGCCAAGCAGCATCAGAGCAGCAGGAAAGCTGGCGTTTTGGGTCTAGACCCGTCCTCAGCCAGGAAAGCTGACATTTCGTGTCTAAGCCTTTCTTCAGGGTCTAGACCCGAAATGTCAGCTTTCCTGCTCCTCTGATGCTGTTTGGCCTGCTGTGTTCATCCAGCTCTACACCTTGTTGTTTACAGGTAGATGAGTTTAGTTTGGAAAGGCATGGTGGACCAAAGGGCCTGTTCGTGTGCTGTTCTATTCATCCTTCAACACTGCCCTGAAAAATAGGTCTTATTGTCGCTTGTGGGATCATGCTTTGTGTACAATGGCTATTGTGTTTCCTGCATTAAAACAATGACCGTTTCCAAAAATAATTTGTTACTCGGAAAGTACTGCAGGATATGCTGAAGTTGTGAAAGGTACTATTTAAATATCAATATTTAATTGTTTTGTGTGGATCTTGTGCATGGCAGGAATGCAGGGCAGTGTTAAGGGAGTGCTGCACTGTCACTGGTGTTGTCTTTCAGAGTCTATGTCAATCACAGCTGGCCATGTCAGCCCTTTGAAGTGAACTGCTAAGATTCTACTCATATTCTTTTGAAGGCAAAGCAAGGTTTACCTGAACTCCTGTTGATATTAATTCATTAACTAACACCACTAAAGAGCAGATTATTTACTTGTGACTCTAATCTGTGGGATCTTGCTGTGTACAAATTCACAGTTGGATCCCATGTTACACCAGTACTTTATTGCTAGAAGGTTCTTTGAGATTGCTGAGGTTGTGATACATGGTATGCTATTAGAAGTCTTTCCTTTTCATTTCCTCAAAAGCTTCTATTAAATGTACGGACGTAATCTTCACTTCAAAATTCTACTCTTAATGTTCACTTTGTACTCACTGTTCCTTAGTCAACTACCCAAAGGTTGCTCACTGAGGCTATCAATTTCACAGAGTCATAAAGCACAGATACAGACCCTTAGGCCCAACCAACCCAGGCTGACCATATTCCCAAACTAAACTAGTCCTACCTGCCTGCACTTAGCCCATATCCCTCCAAAGTTTTCCTATTCACGTACTTGTCCAGATGTCTTTTAAGCTTTGTTACTGTGCCTGCATCCATCACTTTCTCTGGCAGTTCATTCCACACATGAACCACTCTCTGTGTAAAAAACGTTGCTCCTCATGTCCTTTTAAATTTTTTTCTCCTCTCACCTTAAAAATATACTCCCTAGTTTTGGACTCCCCCACCCCACAAATAAAATACCCTGTTATTCATCTTATCTACACCCTTCATGAATTTATAAACCTCAATAAGGTCACCATCAAATCCTGCACTCCAGTGAAAAAAGTCTGAGCCTTTCCAGCCGATTTTTATATCTCAGACCCTCAATTCCTGGCAACATCCTGGTAAATCTTTTCTGAACCCTCTCCGGTTTAATAATACCCTTCTTATAAGAGGGCAACCAGAACTGGACACAGTATTCCAGAAGAGGCCTCACCAATATCCTGAAAAACCTCCAGGTAATGTCCCAACTCCTATACTCAAAGGTCTGAGCAATGAAGGCAGGTGCGCTAACCACCTTCTTAACAACCTGTCTACCAAAGAATTATGTACCTGAGCCCCCAGGTCTCTGTGTTCTACAACACTACCCAGGGTCCTACCATTAACTATATTGGTCCTGTCCTTGCTTGTTTTGCCAAAACGTAATACCTCACATTTATCGAAATTAAACTCCATCTGCCATTCATCAGCCCACTGACCCAATTGTTCAAGATCTCTTTGTTGTCTTAGATAACCTTCTTCACTGTCCACTATGCCATGAATTTTGGCATCATCTGCAAACTTACTAACCATGCCTCCCATATTCTCATCCCCATCATTGGTTTTTCCATTCATTCATGAGAATGATGTGAGCCCCAAAGACTGGGCCAGGATGTATTGTCTATCTCCAAATAGCCTACAGAAGGTGGTGGTGAACTGCTTTTCTGAACCACTGCAAAACTGGGGAGTGATTTATGGAGGGAGTTCCAGGAATTTGACCTAGCAACAGTGAAGAAATAGTGATATGTTTCCAAGTCAGGAAATGTGTAATGTATAATTAAGGCAGATTTACAATAATGATTAACGTAGGTATATGGGGGTAGGCCAAAGATCAGACTTGAACTCATTGAATGGCAGGACAGCATCAAGGGGACAAATTACCTACTCCTGTTTCCATATGCACAAATAGCTCAGAGTAAAACAGAGCAAAAGCACCCTGCCCCTGATAATACACACTGCTCCTGATAATAGACTCCACTCCTGATAATACATGCTCTTCCTGATAATAGGCACTTCTCCTGATAATACACACCGCTCCTGATAATACACACGCTCCTAATAATGCATGCTGCCTCTGATAATACACTCTGCTCCTGGTAATAGATTCTGCATCTGATATTGCACATTGCTCCTGACAATACACTCTTCCCCTGGTAATACACTCTTCCCCTGATAATACGCACTGCTCTTGATAATACCTGATAATCACCTGGAGTGATTAATTTACAAAGAAAGGGAATGATAAGATTATTTTCGCTTTTATGTAGTCGAGACAAGGATCTTCAGAATCCCTTATTCAGTCATTTTGTTTTGAGAGCGGGTTACCCCCTCTATGCAAAGTGACAGTCAGCTCATTGACTGACTTTTGAGACGATATAAACCCAACAGCAGGGGTTCAGTTCTTATGCTCATACAGGTGGTGCATGAGGCCTAATTTCTCA